>NW_015171648.1:21784-49159 GCF_001447785.1 Gekko japonicus
CTAAATCCTTCTGTCTGTTTTTCGCAGTAAAATTGTCACCATCCTATGTTTAGGAAATCAAGTGATCCCAGGCCCCTGCCACACGGCAGGGGAAAAGCCTCTTAAGGCGCGGCTTTTAAAAGCCACGCCAACGTTGAGGCGCCACGACGGGATCCCACGGATCCCCTGGCCGCGGCGCCTTTTCTCCCCGGTGCGATCAAACGCCGGGGAGAAAACACGGCCCGAACGGGAGCGGGCCGAACTGCGCATGTCCGGGCATGCGCAGTTCAGATCTGGGCCGGGGTTGAGCCGGCGCAAGGAAGCGCCGGCGATCAAACGACCCGGTTGCCGCGCTGCTTCCCTTTAAACCACCTAGATAGGTGGTTCCGTTTGCGGCGGCGTTTCCTGGGAATGGGACAGTTCGGCCACGGAAGCAAGACGCTTCCCAGATGTTGTGGTGTGATCGCGCCGAACTGTCCCGCTCCCGGACCAAATCGCCACGTGTGAATGGGACCCCAGTCTTATTATATTCAGATGATACGGTTTTGTTGTCTTGTTCCCACATTGGGTTCCTGAGGTTATTAAATAGGTTGGCCAGTTACTGCCACTCTGAAGGTTTAGAAATTAACTGCAGTAAGGTGCAAAGTATTACTATTTTATAAGAGAAGGAACCCTCCTGCATCCTGGTTGTCTATTGATGGTGTTCAAATTCAACAAATGAAAAAGTTTATGTATCTTGGTATACTTTTTTCTCACAATCTGAATTGGTCATTTCATCAAAAGGCTTTGCTAAAGAATATCAACAGTATGTAAAAAAAATTCAGGTATTGTGGGGGACGTTATGTTCCTGGGGCGATTCACGTTTTTAATATGAAAAATTATTCTTATTTTGCTTTTTGGGGTGGCTATTTGGATTCAATTGGATTCAATTTTGATCTTCCTTCAATTCATTTTCTTTGTAAATTGATTAATGTATCTAAATGTGTAGCTGGAGTGTTGCTACATGCCGAATTGGGTCAATTATCCTTGGAGGCTAGAGCTTGGCAATTGGCTTTCTGTTTCTATTTTAAAGTTGTTGTTTTTAAATATTCTGGATATTTAGCTCTGATAAAAAAGCAAATTCTTTCAAATCCTCCTGGCTTAAGATTTTTACTCAAAACTTCCTCTCATTGGTTTAATTTCTGACATGATTCAGGAATGTGGTTCTGTAGCTGAAAATTCCTTTATTAGGAAACATATCCAAGAGATGGATTATTTGAGTACATGTTTTCGTGCCTGCAGGGTTTGTTCTTCCTTATTTTTTGGAATACCCTCCACCTAGGTCACTGCCTTCTTATACCTTCCATTTGTCCATCCCAAATTTTTAAAAACTTTTTTATTGACACGGCTAAATGCACAGCCCACCCCTGTTATGAGCGGTAGATTAAAGAGGACACCTTTTTCAGAGCAGTTATGTGACTGTTCTTTAGGGAAGATTGGTACCTTGGTTCATATTTTATTGGAATGTCCCCTGTATGTGATTTCTAGGAATCAATATATAATGTACTATTTGGACAATATTTCTTTTTTACTCACTATAAGAGAACGTCATTCCTTTTATCTGATAGATCTCCTACTATTCTCCTAGTTGGCACTAATTTTTTTTGTTTGGATTTAAAACCTTGAAGACGATGTGTATCAGAGGAGGTATATGACTGCTCAAGCTAGTTGATCAAAGGAGCTTTAATCAAATGAAAGGAATCAGTCCCTCAGTCCATCAGAGTCAATGGCTCCCCAGTGTCTCATATCACTTCCTACCTGGTCCTTTTAACTGGAGATGCCAGGATTAAACCTAGGACCTTCTGCAGGACAAGGAGATGCACTGAGCCAGTGCTGTTCCCCACAGAAGAGAAGACGCTATAGCAGCCCCATGGACAGAAAATTTTGGTGGGGCAGTGGCCGGGGTGCTGGGGCAGGGGAGCGGGGGTAGCATGCATTCTCTCGCTCTTTCCTACCCCAGCCCCACCCCACCCCGCCGCACAGTGGCAGGAAGGTTGGGGAAGGAAAGGGAAGTGGCCTTGCCACTTCTAGTCAGTTTTATTCCCCTCCCATCAGCTGTTAAAACAGCTAATCGACAGGGAGTGAAACTGACCAGAAGTGGCAGGACGGCTTCGCTTTCCTTCTCTATCCTCCCAGCCACTGCAGGGGTAAGGCGCACCGGGGGTGGGGGTCTGGGGGGGATCGGCATCGTCCCAGGGTGGGCAGGGCTCATCCGTGGTGGGTCTTCACCCCCATGGCTACGGGCCTGTGCGATAGAGAGATGAAATGTCTTTCCTTTTAAGAGGAACCCTGCTGGATCAGACCAGCGGTGCATCTAGTCCAGCATCCTGTCTCACACAGTGGCCATCCAGTTCCTCTGGAGGGCCAACAACAGGGCATAGAGGCTGAGGCCTTCCCCTGATGTTGCCTCCTGGCTCTGGAATTCAGAGGCTGACTGCCTCTGAACATGGGGCTGGTAGCCACTGATAGACCTGTCCTCCGTAAATTTGTCTACTCTCCTTTTAAAGCTCTCTGTGCCTGTGGCCCTCAGTTCTCCTTCCTTCGTGGCACTCTCTGCCCTTTCTTCTCTCATCTTTCCTGCCGGAGTCTATTTCTTCAGCCAAGACAGTAGAAGCCACTGCACGCACTACATTTTTATGTCTACCTGTAATAATTGTATGTGTCTTCCTAGAAATACAAATTGAATTTGGCATTCACACATTTATAAATGTGAGCATTGGATGGCATGCTCTTTGGAGAGTGTAACAGGCTGCAGGTCCTGCTGAGCATATAGCTGGTGCCAAATTTGCGACTGCATCTGCCTAAAATGCAAAAGGACCACGAGATCTTTACACAGCTTGTTGCTCAATATAATAAACAAACTTGTTTGTTGTGAAGTGATATGAGATTTTTGCATTTTATGTATGTGGGTTAGTTTATTTAGGTTAATTTGCAAGTGGATGCTGAAAGACTGATTAAATTTAGACATGGGTCCCCCTTTAAAAAATTTGAGAACCACTGGTTTAATGGACAATACACAATCCTTCTGGTTTACTTCTGCTTGGGCCACAAGATGGCAGTATTGGCAAACAGATGAGTTGCAACTTGCATTTCAGACAAAAAAAAAGTCACAGTTTATCAGCCCAAGGAGAAACCTATGAAGAGAGAGACAGAATCTGAAGTCCGATGGAAGATACACTGAAAGATTCAAGGAATGAAAGTGATGAACATAGCATATGGAGATCAGTTTTTCCAACAACATTAATTGCCTCTGGATAATACCCAACTGCTTCATGTTTTCAAAACCATAAATATCTGACCTGGGAGAGTCTGGCACCATGGACCATAGCTTCAGGATCATGAAAGGTCTGTATCTTTTGTTCTTACTCTCTCTGTCTGGAGTTGTGTGTGTCTCAATTCGCTATTCTTTGCCGGAAGAGAAGAAAAGTGGGTCTCTGGTGGCTAATGTGCTGAAGGATTTGAAACTGGGACCAGGGGAGCTCTCTGCTCGCAGAGCCCAGCTGGTTTCCAAAAGCAATAAGCAATATTTCCAGCTAGATACCCATTCTGGGAACCTGTTTGTAAATGACAAAATAGACAGAGAAGCTTTGTGTGGCCAGACTGACCCCTGCTTACTTCTTTCTAAAATTGCACTGGACAAACCTTTAGAGATCGTCAGTATAGAACTGAAGATAGAAGATGTGAACGATAACTCCCCTAAGTTTTCTAAAACTGAATTTAATCTAGAAATCCCTGAGAATGTTCCCACAAATACCCGATTCCCCCTGGAATCAGCCCAAGATGCAGACTTGGGTGAAAACAGCATCCAGAACTACACCCTCAGTCCCAATGGGAATTTCAGGCTGGATGTACAAAGTGATGAATTTGGGAGCAAATATGTGGACCTTGTTCTGGAGAAGTCACTAGACAGGGAGGAGAAGGCTCAATTTGGGCTGACTCTCACAGCTGTTGATGGAGGGGTGCCCCAGAGAACAGGCAAAGTTCAAATAACTATTAAGGTTTTGGACAACAATGACAACTTCCCTCAGTTTATACAATCCGAATATAAAGTGAAGCTGAAGGAAAACTGCCCACGTGGTACTGTGGTGTCTAAAGTGGAAGCCAAAGATTTGGATTTTGGTTCAAATGCACAGATCTCCTATTCATTCCATCGGGTGCCTGAGAAAATAAGCAGCTTGTTCCACTTACATGAGAGCACTGGAGAAATCACTGTTTTGGGTCCAATTGACTATGAAAAAGAAACCAGCTATAATATGAACATCAAAGCCACAGATGGGGGAGGTCTTTCAGGCCACTGCAAAATCTTGGTGGAAATTGAGGATGAGAATGACAATGCCCCAGAGATATCAGTCATATCTATCTCCAGCACTGTGCAAGAAGATTCACACCTGGACACAGTGGTGGCGCTTTTCAGTGTCACCGACCAAGACTCTGGGGAGAACAGCAGAACTTCATGTTCCATAGACACAAACCTTCCCTTCGTGTTAAAGGCCACTGGGAGTAACAACTATCAGCTTGTGATCCAGAGTCCCTTGGACAGAGAGAAAGTCCCTGAGTACAACATCACCATCACAGCTACTGATCGGGGCTCTCCCAGGCTCACTACAAAAAGAACAATTACGGTTTTGATCTCAGACATCAATGACAACTCTCCAGTGTTTGAGAAGTCCAAGTATGAAATGCAGGTGTGGGAAAACAACATTCCCGGCCTGCTGATGGGTTCGGTCCGTGCTGTCGATCTGGACGTGGAGCAGAATGCCAAGGTGACCTATTCCCTTGTGACTGGAAATGCCAGTGGTGCTCCTGCAGCCTCTTACGTTTCCATCAACTCTGAGACGGGGAATCTGTACGTCCTGCGATCTCTGGATTATGAGCAGATCAAGGAGTTCCAAGTGAGAGTGAGGGCTTCAGATGGGGCTTCTCCTCCACTGAGCTCGGAAGCTGTTGTTCGAGTTGTGATCCTGGATGAAAACGATAATGCCCCCTTCTTCCTCTACCCTCTTCAGAACAGCACCTCCCCCTTCAACGAGCTGGTTCCCAAGACAGTGGAGGCCGGTTACCTGGTCGCCAAGGTGGTGGCTGTGGATGGGGATTCGGGCCAGAACTCTTGGCTTTCCTATGAACTGCTGAAGGCCACGGACCCTGGCCTTTTCAGCATCGGAGCCCAGAATGGAGAAGTGAAAACCAGGAGACCACTGACAGAGAGAGATACAAACAAGCAGAGACTGATTATCCTGGTGAGAGACAACGGCCACCCTCCTCAGTCCAGCACTGCAACCCTGAATATCCTTCCGGTGGATGGCTTTTCAGATCCTTATCTGAATATTGCAAGCGTCAGTCACGAAGCCAGTGAAGAAGATGGCTCCTTGACCATGTACCTGGTGATCTGCTTGGCTGCGGTGTCCTTTGTGTTCCTGGTTTGCATCATTGTGTTTGTTGTCATCAGAATGTACAAGAAAGAGTCTAGTTTTATCACCGCCCTTCCTCAGTTCCCACCTGCCTTACCTGAGATCCCTGAAACCGGTGTCGATTCTCAGAGTGGATCACTTTCCCGGACCTACCAGTATGATGTTTGCCTAACCGGTGGATCACTAAGCAGCGATTTCAGATTCCTTAGGCCTCTCATTCCTGTTTTTTCCATGGGGGATCCAAGCTTTTCTGAGAATCACAGATTTTCTTCTGTCTCTCAGGAGACTCCTGAACAGGTAGAGGGAGGAAAACCAAGGGAACACGTAAGTGATTAGCTCTTTTTCTAAAATACCTGATATTCTATTGTAATTTCATCGGTGATGTAATATAATGCTTTTTGCTATTGTTGTTTAATTATTTCCCACCCTTTCTTTTCCCCTGTGTATCGCTTCTTGAATGTTTTCTTAATAGCTTCAGTACTTGAAATCAGGATGTGAAATTCTGCCCCACTCCTCCGTTTACATTTTCACGTTCTTTGTTTACCCAGTTCCTTTCCCTGTTGGGGGAACACACCTGACACTCATGTAAGGTTTTTCTTTGAGATCCCCACCACACTTTACATGGCTCATTCTTCTTCCTTCTAATATGTCTCCAGTCTCGTTGTCTACTGTCTTCCTTCACATGAACCAAAAGAAGAGCGAAGCTGCTCAAGTAGTTTTAAAGATAAGGATAAGAAAGTGATTACAACAGAACTGGAGGAAGGGCTGAGAGCTACTTTTAATGGCTGGAAGAAAGACCGGTCACTCCTGACTGACCTTCTGCTGACCCCAGTGTAGAACACATTTTGGCAATCTAGTCATGAGGTTACCAAGCAATGCATGTCCAGACCTTCACTGATCCATTCACAAGCCCTCCAGGGCCAAAGGTAGGGTGTCCCTCAGCTCATGTTTCTAAGGACAACCAGAAAGAGGTTTGGAGGTGGGGATGTGGTGGGTGTGATGTTCTGTGCTCCACTATGTCAATTCTGGGGAAAACCATAGAGTTTCCTTTTTTCTTCTTCTTCAAAAGTTTATTTATCATATTTTCAATCTAATTACAAACTTTTCTCTTGATTACATATATATTTAGAGTCTTAAATCAAATTACATGTCATATATCACACTATTATCTCTTTTCGTATTACATTTTTTCATGATTAATCCAGTAGTAAACCCTTGACCATCTTCTATTCTGTATTTTTTCGTCTTTCTTTTGAAGTATTAAACTTAAACTGTCCATTTGTGCTAGTTCTAATAATTTTACTACTAGGTCCTCTTTTGAGGGTATTTTATCCATTTTCCAATTTTTAGCCACTAGAATTCTTGCAGCTGTTATAATATATACTAATAAGTACACATCTTGCTTATCAAAACCTTTTGGGATTATATTCAACAAGCATGTTTCTGGAGTTAACATAACATTTATATTCAATATTTCAGAAATAACTTTATAAACCATTTTCCAGTATGTTTGAATTTTATTACAATTCCACCACATGTGATAAAAGGTCCCCACATTTGACTTACATCTCCAACATTTGTTGGATGATTGTGGATAACACTTCGCTATTTTATCTGGGGACCAATACCACCTGTGGAACATTTTATAAATATTTTCCTTATAAGATATGGCTCTCATAAATTTTGCTGACTTCCATATGGCATCCCATTGTTCTATATCAATCTCTTTTTGCATATCCTGCATCCAGGAAATCATAACCGATTTAATATTTTCATCCAGTTCGTAATCTTCTAGTAAAAATCTGTACAGCTTTTGAATTAATTTATCACTGGATGACAGCCATATCTTGTCAAGTTGGGAGTTCCTAGCTTCAAATCCTTTAAGTTTATCTTTTCCGTATCTATCTCTTAATAAGTTATTTTCCCACCATGACAATTTAATTTGATACTCTTGTAGCAATTTTTCTTCTGTTTTTAAATTATTATTCCCTTCTAGCAACAAATTGTAGTTTGCTTTTAATCTTGTTGTCAAAAGTGAGGGTTTTACGAAAGCTTCCAAAGGGGACACCCATCTTGGCGTGGGAAAACCATAGAGTTTCCAATGATTCCTAGAGCTACCCTATGTCACTTCTGGGGAAAACCCAGAAGTGACATAACAGCACACAGGATGCCAATATTTTCAGCAGTAACAGCTGAAGGCGGGAAAGCTTCCTGTCATAACTGGAAGTCAGGCAGCCTTACACTGATCCTATCTGTGGAATTCTCAACAAACTAAGGACAAGATACAACAGAAGTGTCTAATTTTATCTGCAAATTCTGTGTAAATATGACACAGCAATCACACTCACACAAATGTATACACAAAGGCTGTGACTGATTCTCTGTTCACCTGGAACAGGTCTACCCAGTGGTACTGTTCACCCTAGTACCCTAGGCTGATTGTCTTGGGTGATTTCAACGTCCATGCTGAGGACACGGCCTCCAGTCGGTCTGCGGACCTAGTGTCATTCATGACGGCACTGGGACTCTCTCAACTTGTTACGGCCCCCACGCATCGGGCCGGTCACACGCTCGATTTGATCTTCGCGGCTGGGGTGAGGGTGGACTGGATTACTGCGGAGGCAGTACCATGGTTGGACCACCAGGCCCTGAAGGCCCGTCTGAATGTTCCACCCCAACCCTGTTTAGGTGGCGAGCGGATTTTTGCTCGCCCGTGTGGCCAAATGGACCCTATGCAGCTTCAGATGGCCTTGTGGGATCCTAAGCCCCCTGGCGGCTCATTAGATGAGCTGGTGGAGGATTGGCATGACCGGCTCTCCACGGCCATCGACAAGATCGCTCCCAGGCGTCCTCTCCGAACTCATATTAGGCGGGCGCCCTGGTAAACACAGGAGTTACGTCAGCTGAAGCAAGAACTGAGACGACTAGAGAGACGATGGTGTTGCGCTCACGACGAGGCTTCAAGAACATCCTATAGGACGTTTATGAGATCCTATGAGATGGCAGTCAAGGCCACAAAGAGAGATTTCTATGCGACCATGATTGCATCTGCTAGCTCACGCCTGGCACAATTATTTAGTACGATTCGATCTTTTGACAGCTCTGCCACAGGGCAGGCAAAATGCTAGGGAATTGGATATCGGCTGTGAGGCATTTGCGAGCTATTTTGCAGAGACCTCCCCGCCACAATTGATACAGTGAGCGAACTTGAGGCCCCTTGCACGTCTTTGGTGCCGGGTTTAGTGAGTTTTGGCCCACTCAGCCTGGAAGAAGTTGACAGATTGCTTGTATCGGTGCGCCCAACCACATGCGATCTTGATCCGTGCCCCTCTTGGCTCATTAAATTGGGTCATGAGGGGTTTCGAGATGCCCTGCGGGAGAAGGTCAACAAGTCTCTCTTGGAGGGATGGTTAGAGAATCACAGATTTTCTTCTGTCTCTCAGGAGACTCCTGAACAGGTAGAGGGAGGAAAACCAAGGGAACACGTAAGTGATTAGCTCTTTTTCTAAAATACCTCTCATTCTATTGTAATTTCATCAGTGATGTAATATAATGCTTTTTGCTATTGTTGTTTAATTATTTCCCACCCTTTCTTTTCCCCTGTGTATCGCTTCTTGAATGTTTTCTTAATAGCTTCAGTACTTGAAATCAGCATGTGAAATTCTGCCCCACTCCTCCATTTACATTTTCACGTTCTTTTCCCCCCAGTTCCTTTCCCTGTTGGGGGAACACACCTGATACTCATGTAAGGTTTTTCTCTGAGAACCCCACCACACTTTACATGGCTCATTCTTCTTCCTTCTAATATGTCTCCAGTCTCGTTGTCTACTGTCTTCCTTCACATGAACCAAAAGAAGAGCGAAGCTGCTCAAGTAGTTTTAAAGATAAGGATAAAAAAGTGATTAGAACAGAACTGGAGGAAGGGCTGAGAGCTACTTTTAATGGCTGGAAGAAAGACCGGTCACTCCTGACTGACCTTCTGCTGACCCCAGTGTAGAACACATTCTGGCAATTTAGTCATGAGGTTACCAAGCGATGCGTGTCCAGAACTTCACTGATCCATTCACCAGCCCTCCAGGGCCAAGGGTAGGGTGTCCCTCAGCTCATGGCTCTAGGGACAACCAGAAAGAGGTTTGGAGGTGGGGATGGGGAGGGTGTGATGTTGTGTGCTCCACTATGTCAATTCTGGGGGAAACCATAGAGTTTCCAATGATTCCTAGAGCTACCCTATGTCACTTCCAGTAGCTTTCAGCTCATTAAGCCTTCTACTTTTTTGACTGCCAACAGTAACTGTTTAGGAATTCCACTGTTATTTTGGGGCTGTTGGCAGCCACTGATATTCTATTGTTTTCTTATTGTTGTAAATATTTGGGGAAATTTTGTATACTTTATAGTAACTATCTAGTATAAAGCAATTGTATCTAGCATACTACTCATGGTTCAGAGTGTATTATTGGTTCTATATTGGCCCCAGTTTTGTCTTGTTTCCTCCACTTCTGGGGAAAACCCAGAAGTGACATAACAGCACACAGGATGCCAATATTTTCAGCAGTAACAGCTGAAGGCGGGAAAGCTTCCTGTCATAACAGGAAGTCAGGCAGCCTTACACTGATCCTATCTGTGGATTTCTCAACAAACTAAGGACAAGATACAACAGAAGTGTCTACTTTTATCTGCAAATTTCTGGGTAAATATGACACAGCAATCACACTAACACAAATGTATACACAAAGGCTGTGACTGATTCTCTGTTCACCTGGAACAGGTCTACCCAATGGTATTGTTCAGGCACAATATTGGGAAAGAATAACAGAGCTTCACTGCAATCATGTACATTAGAGGTGCTGCTAACTTCATAACAAATATGTCTGGCTGTTGAACATACCATTTTCATCAGCCACAATGAATTGTGAACCAAGCCTTGTATCTCCTCGCCTTGCTGCCGTTCAAATTCAGCAGCTGCTGGACAGCTTTGGAGCTATGCAGTAGCCATGGTATTGGTGTTTCATTTTGTTCTGCCTTGAAGCCACTTATGCATCTACACATTAGGTGAAATTGATCCTTTCCCAAAGGTCATGGATGGTTGGGTCATGTAATTCCAGAGTGTAGTGGCAGCGACAATGACTCCCAAAAGTCAGTGCAAAAAAATAATAATGCACAGATGAGATAATATTTATTTATTTATTTAGATTTTTAGGCCATCCTTCCTTGCAAGCAAGGCTGAGAGTGGCTTACAACAGAAGAGGACAAACAAGGAGTAATTAAAAGTTAAAAACCAAGAATAAATATATAAAACATATAACACCAATAATTCATCAGCATAATTCAGTCGATCCAAGGTGGTGGGGAAAAAATTTCTCATGCCTCCAGGCTGCGGAGAATGAAGGTTTATGGGAGTGCCAGACTACATGCTATACTGTCGCTGTCCTCAACCGAATGCCTGCTGGAACATCTCTGCCTTACATGCCCTGCAGAAAGGTAACAAATTCTGCAGGGCAGAGATGTCCTCAGGCAGAGAGTTTCACCAGGTGGGGGCCAGGACCGAAAAAGCTCTGGCCCTGGTTGAGGACAGCCGGATCTCTCTCTCCAATAACATGGACTTAAATGAACATAAAACACTAAGACCAAAAACAAACAAACACCCCAAGCCCACACACAGTGAAAGTCTTCATTAAGGGATCTAATATTACATCATGGAATTGCTTTTAACATTCAGCTGTTAACCCACCGGCGTTATTTCCATTTATGCTTTCAATTTATATTCCGCCCTCCCCGCATGGGCAGGCTCAGGGCGGCTTACAACAAGTTAAAAAAACCCAGAATAAATACAGTAAAACATGGATACATCGACAAAGCAAAAATCATATTTTCAGTCGCTTTATTTACCTCTGATTGTAATTGCTTGATTTAAATTCGTTCTAACATCATCTACTACATATGTTATTTTGCTTTTTTTTTTTTGTGCAAAGCCTCCTTTATGCTAGACAATTCAGGACTACGAGATGAATATAAATTGCTATAAAAATCCCTAAATACTTGAGAAGTCTCTTGATCAGTTATCGTTAATGTCTGTGGTCTCTAAGAAAAAAACAGGCTGGATCATCCCTTCCTTACTCTTGTCTTATCAGTCACAGGCCCCGGTCACACGGGAGATTTCGGGCCGGAAGAGGGACGGATCGGGGGCACAGCAAATGGGCGCAATCAAACCGCAACTTCTGGGAAGCAGCGCACACCCGTCCCCGATCCGGCCCTTCAGGCCGAAAATGCGCAGCAAAAAAGAACCTGCTAAAGAGCAGGACTTACCTAAAACACTGTAGCAAGCGCGACTGTTGGATCGCTGGCATGGCCGTCTGCAGGAGCAATCGAGGCTCCCAGCTGAACTGCACATGTGCACACATCCGCAGCCGGCGGCCTCACGCTCCCTTCCGTGGCTTTCTCCCCGGCATCTGATTGTGCCGGGGAGCAACTGCGCGGCGGCTCATGGGATCTGTCTGATCCCCCTGCCGCGTGTTTCTTTTGGTGCAGCTTTCAAAAGCCGCACTTTGCCCGCATCAATTTCTCCCCGTGTGGCAGGGGCCTTATTATCTTTTCAAAGTACTTTTGATTAGCAAAGCTTTACTAGCTTAGTGTATGTTGATCATTTCCATGTGGTTTTTACAAACTTTAAGTTGACATTTAACACCTATACTTAGTGCCTCCTTTTGCCTTTTGTGTTAACTGCTGAATTGAATTAAATTAAATTAAATTAATATTTCTTTAATGTATGACATTTCCCCTTTTCCTATATTATACTGCCGAAATATAATACCTCTCAAGAACACTTTACTTGAGTCCCAAATAGGTTTCTAACTGACATCAAAGATATTATTAAGGGCATAAAACTCTTTAAGTTGCTTTGTTATCTGTTTACATATTTCATCTTGTTTCAGTAACATGGTATTTAATTTCCATATATGTTGAATCAGAACCCCGTTTATATCGTCTAGTTCTGGGAATCGCCTCTCTAAACGTACTATTTTATCTTCCAAATCTCTTTTAGTGTCGTCTTTACAGATATGTTCAAAAATAGAAAATTTCTGTTGCTCCAGAGCAAACTAATTTATGCAGTATCCAAATCACTTGCTCACAGCTTCAATGCCAGTAGCTCAGAAAGTAGAATTTTTGCTCACAGGGCTCCACAGCTTAGAGGGAACATTGGTAGTAACGTATATTTAATATCCTCCAAAGTAGGCATGGTATTTCTACCATCAGATTTTGAATTTTTCTTGGAATGTCTCATATTCATTAGATCAAGATGAGAAGAAATTAAGGTCTCAGTCTTAAAAATATTGCTTCTCTTTTTCCCAGTTCTATTTGGTATAATACCATATGTAGAACAGTAACACAAACAAAAGGAGGGGAAGAAGAAGAAAAGAACAGGAAAACAGAACACTAACAGGGAGGGCCCTCTGGAGGTCCCCTTCTGAAGGCCCATGAGTCAAGGCCTGGCCCTTAATGCAACGCCCTTCATGTGCCACTTACAGCGTGCATCAGTGATGTGTGCCACTAGCCAATCAGCTAGGGATGCCAGCCTCAAAGTGGGACCTGGGGATTGCCCAAAATTACCGCTCTTACCCCCCCTTCTCTAGGAGTTTCCCAAACTGGAGCTGGCAACCCTAACCCCCCTACCCCCGTACCCCACCAGTGGTCAGGGGGAGCTGGCAACTTTTATCAATAGGTCTGAAAGCATGGATTATAACCAGTTAGGTCCAGGTGGTTCCTTTCACTCTTGTTCAAGCTCTTGCATCACTTCAAGGCGAGGGGTGTTGTCAAGTGAGATGCAGTCCAAGAAGAGAGCACCGTAAACAGCTGATTTCAAACTCTTGAGGTAGTTCTCATAAGAACATAAGAGATGCCAATGTTGGATCAGGCCAAAGGCCCATCCAGTCCAACACTCTGTGTCACACAGTGGCCAGAAATACCAGGTGCCATCAGGAGGTCCACCAGTGGGGCCAGGACATTAGAAGCCCTCCCACTGTTGCGCGCCCCCCCCCAAGCACCAAGAAGACAGAGCATCACTTGCCCCAGAGCCCCTATCTATACCTTGTGGCTAATAGCCACTGATGGACCTCTGCTCCATATGCTTATCTAATTCCCTTTTGAAGCCGTCCATGCTTGTAGCCATCACCACTTCCTGTGGCAGTGAATTCCATGTGTTAATCACTCTTTGGGTGAAGAAGTACTTCCTTTTATCCGTTCTAACCCGACCGCTCAGCAATTTCATGGAGTGCCTACGAGTTCTTGTATTGTGAGGAAGGGAGAAAAGTACCTCTTTCTCTACCTGCTCTTTCCCATGCATAATCTTATAAACCTCAATCATGTCACCCCTCAGTCGTCGATTCTCCAAGCTAAAAAGCCCCAAGCGCTTTATCCTTTCCTCATAGGGAAATTCCAACCCTTTTATCATTTGAGTTGCCCTTTTCTGCACTTTTTCCAAAGCTATAATATTCTTTTTAAGGTGTGTTGACCAGAACTGCACACAATATTCCAAATGAGGTCGCACCATTGATTTATATAGGGGCATTATGATATTGGCTGATCTGTTTTCAATTCTCATCAGAATACCGGCAAAAGTAGCCAACAGCAGTGTAAGATCTCAAAATGCAGTGTGCAGATTGTACCTCAGAGTAAATAGCAACAGCAACGATTACTAGCTGGCAAGGCATCTCATGGTGAAATGGGCAGTCCAGCCTCCCCCAGTTGGCCACCCTAAAGCTTGTCATATTTTACTGAGCTTTTAGAATGATGCATTGTACATATTCATCACATCAAATGGTATAAATTTACTATGACTCTCTCCCTTCCCCACAGTATATACACACACTGGTATATTCTTAGATGTATTAATAATCTAAACGTGAACCTTTCCCTAAACATATTGGTTTCCAGCCTGGGGGAACTATTTGATCTGAGCCTACCAATGGAGGTGCAGGTCTCCTCTGTGGCATATAGGAGTTTTGGTCTGTTTGGCTGTTGTGCCAGCCTGTTTGGTCTGTTTTGGCTGTTGTGCCAGCTACACTTTGAGTTGCAATATTTGGCTATTTCACCAGTTATGAGCTCAGTTCCAGCTGATGGCCATTATAAAACACCACAGAGTCCGTGACCAGAGTATTTAAAGTAGAGGAAGTAGCTCATCTGTTAAAATCAGCACCAGCTGCTCTGATCTGTGTCCTCAGAAACAAGGCCTTTTCTGTACCGTCACCTGCATTATAGAATTTCCTCCCCTCTTGTTATACAAATAAATAATGTATTCTCCTGGCACCTTGGTTATTACTATTACTGGTGGCTTTGTTGTCAATATGGCGGGCTTTTAAACTGCTGGTTTATTTTTAATTTTAGTGCTCCGCCCCAAGTGTAGTTAGGTAATTTTTAATCTCTGGGCTCAGCCTGGGTTTTATGTGACTGTTATTATGTACCTTGACATATTTATGTCTATTTTATGTACCTATTTTACCCCCCTTTGGTATCCTCTTGGTCAAGACTTCGGTCATAAAGACCTGTAATAAATTGAAAAAAAAATTGAAAATTGAATTTTAGTGCAGCTGAATTGTTAACCACAGGTTGCTTTTTAATTATTTTTTTATTTGTAAACTACCTCTGAAATAGATTTTACATGGTTATTACTATTACTGGTGGCTTTGTTGTCAATATGGCGGGCTTTTAAACTGCTGGTTTATTTTTAATTTTAGTGCAACTGAATTGTTAGCAACCGGTTGCTTTTTAATTATTTTTTTAGTTGTAAACTACCTCTGAAATAGATTTTACAATGAGTAAAAGATACGATTTTTAAAAATATTGAACTTTACCATATCTCAAAGCCTGTGGGGTATATTTATGTATTGCACTAGGAAATACAACTTGGTTTCTACAAGCACAGACATGAGTTACTGGTTGATAATGGGAAGTGTCCTTCCCCAGTGCAAATCTTACCTTGCCCTTTTATGAGGTTACGGGTCTTGAGGTAATAAAATATATAAAACAAACATGGGTATGGGGAAAAGATGGAGAAGAGAGGATAAGGTTTTTATACCCTACTTTTTTCTACCCTGGAGAGTCTCAAAGTGGTTTACAATTGCATTCCTTCCCCCTCCCTACAAAAGGCACCTTGTGAGGTAGGTAGGGTTGAGAGAGTTCTGAGAGAACTGTGACTTGCCCAAGGTCACCCAGCGGGCTTCCTGGGGAGGAGTGGGGAATCAAACCTGGTTCTCCAGATTAGAGTCTGCCACTCTTAACAGCGACATCACACTGACACACAAGATGAAGTTTCAGCTGTTCAACAAGCATGTTAGGGTAAAATTCTAACTCTACAGTTGAAGACAGAGATGTAAATCCCATTTTTAGACTTTTTCTAACAACCGCTGTCTTGAATCAGTTGTCCACTCTCAGGGAAAGTACACTTTTTTGAGGGGGGAAACATGAGTAAGGGAGTCCCAAGGGCCTATAGGAGCCAATCTACTGAAGTGTAAGTTAGAAGAATATGCATTATGAATGATTACAAACAATGCAAGCTCTCCTTACACAAGATAGTTCCCGTTCAGTCATGAGGCAATTTAGAGATGTCATATTATTGTTGAAACACAAGGTGGTGCAATTGCACCACACAAAATGCATTTTCAGGGAATATCAGTTTCCATCTTCACATAGAAGGGAGTAAACAGCCTTCATTGCAGGCAGAGAGTTAGCCATTTCAGGAGAAAAAAGCCACGGTTCTCTGTAACCGAAAGCAAGGACAGCAAAACCCCCCCAAAAAAATTGCCTTGGAATCAAAAGACAGACAATCACTTCCAGCAACTGCTTTACCAAGAACTATTCTGTGCATTGGATGTGCCTGGAAGGAGGCTGAGACGATGGAGATGCATCCCAACAACTGGCAAGGTTGGTCCTTTTTCTTCTATCTCTGCATGTGTGGGGCAATATGTGAGTCCTTCCATTACTCAGTGCCTGAGGAAAAGAAGAGCGGGTCTCTGGTGGCAAATGTGCTAAAGGATTTGAAAGTGGATGTGAAGGAGCTCTCTGCTCGCAGGGCTCAGCTGGTTTCTGAAGGCACCAGGCAATATTTCCAGTTGGACCTTCATTCTGGGAATGTGCTATTAGATGATAGACTAGACAGAGAAGCTCTGTGTGGCCACAAGGATCCTTGCATCGTACTCTCTGAAATTGTGCTTGAAAACCCACTGCAAGTCCACAGAATTGAAGTTCAAATAGAGGATGTGAATGACAATTCCCCCAAATTCTCTAAAAAGGAATATCTTTTTCAAATACCTGAGCACACTGCAACAAATACCAAGTTCCCTATAGAGAGTGCTGAAGATTCAGACAGAGGTGAAAACGCTGTTCAGAATTACACACTTAGTCCAGATGACCATTTTCAACTGGATGTGCAAAGCCACAGTGATGGAACCAGATCTGCAGAGTTAGTATTGAAGAAGCAGTTAGACCGGGAAGAGGAAAGACGTCTTTCCCTGACTCTGTTGGCCGTTGATGGAGGAATCCCACAGAGAACAGGCACGGCACAAATTATCATTGAAGTTTTGGATTCAAATGATAATGCTCCTCATTTCGATAAAAACGTATACAGAGTTAAACTCACGGAAAACAGTCCACTAGGCTCATTTGTAACAAAAGTGGAAGCAACGGACCGAGATTTTGGTTCCAATGCAGAGATCAGTTACTCTTTCAGCCAGGTGCCAGATGATGTACAAAGAGTATTCAACTTAAACAAACATACTGGGGAACTTACTGTAGCAGAGAACGTTGATTATGAAATAAACCAAAATTATGCAGTAAACATCAAAGCCACGGACGGAGGGGGACTCTCTGCTTACTGCAAAGTCATAGTGGAGATTGAGGACAGAAATGACAATGCCCCAGAGGTGACCCTCACATCCCTCACCAGCCCCTTACCAGAAGACTCTCCCCTGGATACGGTGTTGGCCCTCTTCCGTGTCATGGATAAGGACTCTGGAGACAATGGCAGAACTGCCTGCACCACTGAACCAAACTTTCCCTTCATGTTAACAGCCTCTGTGAATAATTATTACCAGTTGGTGACCCAGCAACCCTTAGACAGAGAAAAAGTCTCAGAGTACAACATCACCATCATAGCCACGGACTGGGGCTCACCGAGGCTAACTTCAATGAGAATAATTAATATTCAGATCTCAGATGTCAATGACAACTCTCCAGTATTTGAAAAGTCATTTTATAATATGCAGTTAGGGGAAAATAATATTCCAGGTCTGATGATTGGCTTGATCCAAGCCAAGGATCTGGACACGGAGCAGAATGCCAAAGTGACCTATTCTGTTTTGCCTGGGAAGGTCATTGATCAACCTGTGTCCTCTTATGTCTCCATCAACTCTGAAACTGGGAATCTCTATGCTATCCAATCTCTGGACTATGAGCAGGTGAAAGATTTCCAAGTGATTGTGAGGGCTGTGGACAATGGGTCTCCACCCCTGAGTTCCCAAGTTATTGTCCAACTTCTTATTATAGATGAAAATGATAATGCCCCATTTATCCTGTATCCTCTTCAGAATGGCACCTCCCCATCCAATGACCTGGTTCCGAGGGGGGCAGAGGCTGGCTACCTGGTCACCAAGGTGGTGGCAGTGGACAGAGATTCCGGTCAGAACTCGTGGCTTTCCTATGCGCTCCTGAAGGCCACAGAACCGGGTCTGTTCAGTGTGGGGGGCCAGAATGGAGAAGTGAAAACCATGAGGCCCATTAACAAACGAGACACTTTCAAACAGAAACTTATCATTGGAGTCAGAGATAATGGGCATCCTCCCCAGTCCACCTCTGCAACACTAAGTATTCTGCTAGTGGATGGCTTTTCTGACCCTTATATGAAAATGGTGGATATCCCAAAGGATGAAGTGGTGGAGGGGGAAGACCGTACCCTGACGATGTATCTGGTTATATGCTTGGCTGCCATCTCCTTCATTTTTCTGGTTTCTGTGTTGGTGTTTGTTGCCATCAAGATTCAGAAAAGGAGGAAGTTCGTAGAGAGCTCCGCCCTGAATTTCCCAGTGGGACCGAATTTCCCTGAGAACTGTGGAGATGCTGATGCTGGGTCACTCTCCCGGGCTTACAACTATGAGGTGTGCTTAGCTGGAGGGTCTCTGAACAGCGAGTTCAGGTTTCTCAGGCCTCTCTTTCCTGTGTTTTCTGTGGAGCCTGCTCAGTCCCAGGGGGCTCCAAGGAGTTCAGCAGTTTCCCAAGATCTTCCCAGTCATGAAGCAGAAAGTCGGCTTGGGAGTCAGGTGAGAATGTACCTTGCATTCTATCTAATGGTTAAACATTTTCCAATGGAATTTTATAATATTTGAATCTGTAACTAAATTTTCTTAGCCACTATCTAGTTGGTTTTCCAGTGGGAATTCAGCACAGCTGTTCTGAAAACGTTTTCAATGAGAGTATTAAAAACTATTTTTCTAGGAGGGAAAATAATAATTATATTGTTGACGTATTTCATCTAGTGCAGTTTTACAAAATAATAGGCTTATCCTCCTAACTGTATCCGGCTCTGAGCTGCATTTATTTTTTCATAAAAATAAAAAGTGGGGGAATTGGAGAACGTATTTGTGGGAACCCAGAGTTTTGCTTTGAAGCTACTATCACAAGAAGTAGATTGAATGAAAAAAGATGGAGGGTTGGTTAAAGAGTGGAACTCATTTATTCTTATAGAACCCAATCCATTCCCCTTCAGCAAAGGTGGCCGCTCAACAAATATCTCAAGTTTTCAGTTCTGAGTGGAGATAATTGAGCTTGGGAAAGGCTGGTAACATTGATGATATCTTCAGAAAAGACATATTTTTTTTCCTTTTACTCTGGCATGATGTGCATCTTAATTTCCTATTCGGTGCCTGAAGATAGGAAAAGTGGATCTCTGGTTAACGTGCTGAAGATTGATAATTGGGACTAGAATTCTGCTTGCAGAGCCCAGCTTGTTTCAACAAGCTCAGTGGAGTATTTCTATATCGATAACTCCTTTTGTAATGGAGAAAATTGCCTGAGAATCTTTGTTTACTAGTCTCAGATTAATGTTTTGGACAATAACTTCTTTTAGCTTGCACTATTTGAGTATGAAGTGAGGTCAAGGGGAAACAGCCCTCAAGCATTCTGATCAGAAGCCAGAGATCGGGATTTTGGTTTAAATGTGGCAATCAGCTATTAGTTCCAGGGTGCTCTTGAGAAAATAAAAGGACAATCCTTAACTCAGTCTTCAATCAGTTTTGGATGGTAGTTAAGCCCACAGTTATAACTCAGAATAATATCTGCAGAGCTACTTGCACTACTTTCACTGCAGAGCTCTTCCCAGTCACACCTGCGTGCTCCTTCTAGGGGAGAGTACTGTTTGATCCCTGTCTCAATGTTTTCAACTTATGGGGAGCGGTGGCCTGACATCAGTGTGTGTGTGTGTGTGTAGCTGCATGCACTGGTCGGCTACTTTTTAAACTTTAAATTGAGTAAAGGAGTCAAGCAAGGATGTATCCTAGCTCCGTTGCTATTAGCTTGCATCTCAATGGTTTAAGTTCTCATATTTCTGGACATGAATTTCACCCACCTTGCCTGGCTCATGTTAAATTACCCCGTCTCTTATATGTAGACGATACTGCTCTTCTGTCAAGAACTGTGGTTGGCCTACGTAAGCTTATAGGTTCCTTTTCAGAGTATTGTTCCAGTGAGGGCTTAGCTGTTAATGTTACTAAGTCAAAAGTTCTTCTTTTCAGTAAAAAACAAAAACAAAGCATAAAGAAGTATGACGGGTCAGTAGCAGATCAGCCCATTGAGCAAGTGGAACATTTTGAATATCTAAGAGTTAATTTTCAAGCAAGCCTTTCATAGAAGGCGCACTTGAACTCTCTTGTAAGAGCTGCTATAAATACTGGGAAGGCCATCTCAAGATTTTATTACTCTTCTGGTGGTCAATATGTTCCTGTGGCAGTTAAAGCTGTACACTTGGTGGAAAAGGACAACCATCTCAGATAGGAGTGTACTGTTCTTCAGTCAAAGGTGTACAATAGCTACGCTCCCCTGCTAGAACCTCCAAAAAAGCTCAAGGTATTTAATGCTAAAGTCACCAGGCAGATGCTATATGCTGCCAGGGTTTGGATCAGAGCAGTAACAGACAACATCGAGAGACCAATGTTAAGATTCCTATATAATATTTTGAGAATGGGGGGGATAGCTCTGAGAGCCGAAGTTGGGGAGATGTACTTTGAAGCAAAGGCCTGGGGCAGAGCATTCAATCTGAAAATCAGGATCCTAAAAGCAAATCCAGACATCTTTCCCTGAGTACCAGTTCCTTGTATATTTGGTCCAGAACTGGTCTGTATTGCCAAACCTTCTGTACATATATTAAACATGCTGTGTCCTGATATACCAGGAGCTATACCAATTTTGTCCTTGCAGTCAGTACACTATGAATTAAATCTATTTAATTTCTAAACCACTGATAAAATTCAAATTTTAGCATAATCGCTCTTAAGGAATTCTACTCAATCCTATCAAATGCTTTCTCAGTGTCTGTAAAGCAGAATTTTTCAGTACAAATGGAAAAAGTCTTCTGATGGACTCAAAGTTAGGCTCAGCAGACCAAGCTATTTTTTTAACAAAAAAGAAAATAGCTCTTTTTTCCTGAAACCAATTCCAAATTTATCAATTACACATGTTGAGACTTATTTAGACATTCTGTATGTGTTTATTTTTCCCTAAATAAAATGTGGAGAGGGCGAGAGGGCTGGGAGCATCTAAGCCATGTGTTGACAAATTATCTTTGGCTCTAGGAGCCAGTCCAAATATTTAAGAGCCAGACTCTTATTTCCGCTTTTAGGGTTTCGTATTCTAATGACCGTATTTATGCATTATTGTTACAACAAATCCTAATTCTAGCCTCTACATGGTTTCTCATAATATTATTAAAATTTATTAAAAGTGTTGTAGTGTCTAAATAAATATAGACATAACCCTGGCTGTCATCATGACAATGAAAACTGAACCTTTAATCCTACCCAAACCTATCTCCAATTTCTCATAATTTCATTATTTGCTTTATAAAGCTCCATTTAATTGGAAACTGGAGCCAGTACAGAAAGCAAGTGGTTAAGGAACAGATTCATCAACCACCATTGAGTAGTATAAAGGTAAGTTTTCATATAAACAAGAAGTGGCAAAGACTTTATACACATTTATTTTTATATTATTCAATCAAACATTTAGATGCAAAATTATAAGTTTGAGATGGAGCCAGCCAACTTAGCTTTTTGGTGGTAAAAGGTGAACCCTTCATTCCTTATTCACAAGTAGAAAAACTGGTTGGATGTAATAGTCAGAAGCCCATTTCATGTTTTATATTAGTTCCAGAGTACCAAAATCTGGAGGAGTTCCAGTCCAGGTTTTACTTATTGCTCTGGGTAAGCGAGTCTAGGTAAGCTGCTGTGAAGAAATTTGTTAGGCCATGTGTTCCTTTCTTTCATTTGTTTACGAAAACATTCTAGCTGAATGATTGCAGTATCCTTCAGGATCCACCCCTTTATACTGAGAGATGCAACAATAAAATCACTGTTGAAAACACTAGGTGGCACAGTGAAATTTCTAGGTGCCATGGTGAACTGAGCCTGAAATTGGCAAGCTCTCATCTAGCCATTGGGACAAGTGTTCACATTTTACAGGATACCCGGGCACTTGGGGGCTGTTCTTGGGGAACAGTTGGGAAACAGATAGAGGCATAGATGGTTCTGGGAAACAGGTAGGGATGGAGGCAGGCAGAGTGGACATTTTGTATTGGAAGTGGTAACAAAGATGCTACCATAGGTTTATACTGGGAAACGGTTGACAGGTATATGATGTGATTTAGTTTGGAAGGGTGCGAGATACCCAAGGGTGGGTGCTGTTGTGGGAAGTGGATATTGTGTTGCTGCAGATGTGTACATAGAGGGAAAAGGGTAGGAGATGAGTGATGCTCACAAGCAAGGTTTGAGGACAAGGGATGCAGTAAATTCTGTATTTATATATGTTTTCTCTTTGGGTGGGGACAACATACGATTCAGAACCTGGAGAAGTTTATATATAACTCTGTAGGGGTTTATTCTCACAAGACACTCTTCTGCCTCTCTTTTTTAAATGACAACAGCTCATCCATTTTTCATATGATTTCTCTGAAATTTGAAATTCCCAACCTCATAACCTAAGGGAATTTCCATCTGGAATTTCAATTGCAGGACAAATCATCTCAGTTTTTATATGGAACTGATTTTGAGGTTTTAACAAAGAATACAAGATAATTACAGAGATGTCCTTGTGGCTCTGTGATTTAAAAAAGTCATCAGGTTAAGGCGGAACAGTAAAGCATTGGGGAACTGGAGAGAAGTTCAACAAATGAGCTGAAATGAGCAATAAAACTGGATCCTGAACGGACTTTCATTCCAGGGTTTGTTGCCGCTTTCCACAGGCAGTGGTAGGGACGGTGGCTTCCAGAAGACAGAAGATAGGGACCCTTTAAATGCTTTGGATGAGAAGCAGAGGCTGCATGCCTGCACTCCAAGCCATGAATCCGCAGCTTGGAGGGCAGGTGCGTGCGGGGCCTCCCCCCGTTTTTCTCCCAAAGTCGTGGGGCCTTGGGAGGAAGTTGGGAGGCTGGGCCCCCCAGGAGGCCCCACTGTAGCTATGGGCTTGCTCTCCTCATACTCTATTCGCATTCACACACTGCCTGACAAAAACATCTAGACCACTGGAGATCTATGCATACCTCCCAAGCTCTATAAATTCCAGCCTGGTGTTTCTGTTCCAGAGTTCCAAAATCTGAAACTGGTGAAACTGGTGTGGTATAGTTATTAGTGTTGCCTCCAGAGCAGTTTGTTAACTTCAGCAGAGTCCTACAATGAAGCAGGATGAGGGAAAGGTAAAAGCTCACCTACCATGAATGGGAAAAGACTTGCCATAGTCACTTCAACAGAGGGAGGCCCAGGACATAGTAACAATCCAAGAGTGATTGAGATTCCTATAAATGTAACCATGACATTGGGGTCCATTACTTGATGTTGGGTAGCCACCAAAACCATCATTTGCATTCAGTTGGTAAGTCCTTCTGGAATCAACCATCTATAGCTAATTTGATGGTTTTGCAAGAGCTAGGTTAATCCTTTGTATGCCTTCCGCTTCATCCGAATTTCAAATGGGACGTCTTCAATAAAGGTAAAGGTTCCCTTGCTCAAAAGCCAGTCGAATCCAACTCTAGGGTTGCGGTGCTCATCTCCATTTCAAAGCCGAAGAGCCAGCGCTGTCCAAAGACGTTTCCATGGTCATGTGGCCGGCATGACTAAACACCAAGGCGCACGGAACGCTGTTACCTTCCCACTGAAGTGGTACCTATTTATCTACTTGCAATTTCTTGCTTTCGAATTGCTAGGTTGACAGGAGTTATATTTTCAATACTTGGGCCCAATTTTATTTACCTCATTTGGATCATGTTGTTTTTGTTCTACAGCAATCTTGTTTATTATTATTATTTCATCAGTTGGGGCTCTCTGCCATACTTGGTTTTCATTTCCGTTGGTTTAAATGAGAAACTGGTGTGGTATAGTTATTAGTGTTGGACTACGATTTAGGAGACCTAGGTTGGAATCCCCATTCTGCTGTGGAGGTATTTTGGGGTGACCTTGGGACAGTCACATTCCCAGCCTAATCTACCTCACAGGTTTGTTGTGAGGATAAAATCAAGGGGAAGAGAGGAGAATCATATAAGCAGTTTTGGGGACCTATTCGGGAGAAAGGTAAGGATGAAGTAAGTAAACAAATACCTTTAACATTTTTTTCTCTCGCCGGCCTTTCTAAATATGGATGAAATTCTGCTTTCCTTCACAAGTTTCAGACAAAGAGAGGAAATTATTCCTATTTTGTAGGTAGTTAAATTGCTGTCTTGCAGGGAAGCCATATGATAGTTTCCCCTGAATTCTGAAGGTTTTTTTGGGGTTCTCTTTCTAGAAAAATGGAGAGCACATTTGAGGGGAACTAACCTCTTTCTCTCTTGCGCATTGTTTTAGTGTACTTTGGTGCTATTTTTCTCCCAGCCAGGCTTTTAATACCAAAAGTGACCAGGCTGGGGGGGAAAACTTCAAGTACTGGAGTAAGGCTCAAGTGAAGCCTCGCTTAGCTCCCATCATTTGTCTTCTTGGTTTTTGCTTAAAAATAGAATGCCCATTTCTTTACACAAACACCTATTCCTCGTTTGCCTCAAACTGCCTTATACTAAATCAGTTCATCAAGTCCAGTATTGTTTTCCCAGACAGGTAGTGGTTGTCCAGCATCTCAGGGTTTTTACACATCACCTACTGCCTGGTCCTTTTAGCTGGAGATCCCCAGGACCTTCTGCAGGCAAAGCAGAGGCTCTTCCACTGAGCCAAAGCCCCTCCCCTAATTCTACTTCTAAAGCATAAATGAAACCATTTCAAAGCCAATCAGATGGTGCAGTGATTGAGGTAAAGTGGAAATGCTGTGTACATCTATTGAGATGTTGCTCTTCAATGGAAGTATCCATTAACTTTTGATGTGGGAAAATGCCCCTGCTGATTAAACCTCACCTCAGAACTGACCCTACTGCTTCTGTACATGAAAGGTAGACAACCATTTCTAAAGAATGTCAGAAATGATTGCAAGTTGTTAATGTTTAGTTATCAGATTTGGTCTATTAACAATATTAAAGCATTTTTTGTTGCTCAGTCGCACAGTCGAGTCCGACTCTTTGCGCCCCCATGGACCAGATCACACCAGGCCTTCCGGTCTTCTGGCGTCCTCTGAAGTTTGCTCAATTTCATGTTCGTTGCATCTATGACACTGTCTAACCATCTCATCCTTTGCCGTCCCCGTCTTCTTTGACCTTCAGTCTTTCCCAGCATCATTCTCCAGTGAGTGCTCCCTTCTCATTTGGTGGCCAAAGTATTTGAGCTTCAGTTTCATTATCTGGCCTTCCAGGGAACAGTCAGGGTTGATTTTCTTTTAGGATTGACTGATTTGATCTTCTTTAATGAATTTATGAATGTATATGTGCCACATAAATGAATGAAATGAAAACATAGCAAAAACCCTGAATGGACAAAATAAAACAAAGATTACACATTCCAGTCCTATGTGTCTCAGCACTGCTTCCTCTGTACTGCCATGTTACAAAGAGGACATAGCCATTCCTAATCCTGTGCCCTGTCTGAAGTTTCTTTTCTTAGTATAAATAATTTACTTAGGTTTTTAGGATTAAGACTCTCTGTGTGTATGTGTGTAAATCTATATCTATATATCCCTACATGCGCAATAGACTATGATGCAGCATCTGGGCATTATATATATGTATTTATATATAAATACATATTCTATTTTTACTTCTAAGGCATGGATTGCATAAGGCATTTTGAAATAAAGCCATTGCAACCTCTTATTCCAGAGGAATATTCTGTGCTAATCAATGAAGGGAGAATAATTTGGAAAATGTGCAGCTGCTATATTTTTCTTCAAGCACATGGTGGTGCTGTTGGACAGCAAAGCAAATATTGTTGAAGACTATAAACGCTCTTTGCAAAAGCTGTGGCCATTAGACAAAGCAGTATCAAGGAAATAGGCAGCAGCTCTGCATTGCAAAATAACAGTCAGAAATGATAGGAGGCGAAAGCTGCAGAATCAATCTCCAACAATAAGAAGAGCAAAGAAAGGGAACCAGGTGCTTTACAAAGAACCCCCTTGTGTTTTACTTCTGCCTTGGGGAAAAGCTGCAAGAATGCAAAGGAGCCACCTTAACAGGCAAGTCTGGTCTTTTTCTCTGTATTTATGCCTTGCTGTTGTGGTGTGTGAGACTTTCCACTATTCAGTGCCTGAGGAAAAGAAAAGTGGGTCTCTGGTGACAAATGTGCTAAAGGATTTGAAAGTAGATGTAAAGGAGCTGTCTGCTCGCAGGGCCCGGCTGGTTTCTGAAGGCACCAGGCAATATTTCCAGCTGGATCCACACTCTGGGAATCTGATATTACAACACAGAATAGACCGAGAAGCTTCTTGTGGTCAGAAAGACCCTTGCATCTTGGTTTCAGAGATTGTGCTGGAAAATCCATTGCAAGTCCATAGAACTGAAGTTCAAATAGAGGATGTGAATGACAATTCCCCCCACTTCTCTAAAAAGGAATTCCTTCTCGAAATTCCTGAACAAACTCCGTTGAATACCCAGTTCCCATTGGAGAGTGCTAAAGATACAGACAGAGGAGAAAATGCTGTTCAGAACTATACACTTAGTCCTAATGACCATTTTAGGTTGGATGTTCAAAGTCACAGTGATGGTCGCAAAAGTGCAGAATTAGTACTGGAGAAACAATTAGACCGTGAAGAGACTGCACGGCTTTTCCTGATTCTGTCGGCTATTGATGGAGGGACCCCAAAGAGAACAGGGACAGCAACAATTGTAATTGATGTTCTGGATACCAATGATAATGCCCCTCAGTTTCATCAATCTCTTTACAAAGTGAAGCTAATGGAAAACAGCCAGTCAAGTACACTTGTAGCTAAAGTTAATGCAACGGACAGGGATTCTGGTTCCTATGCGGACATCACTTATTTTTTCGGTCAAGTGCCAGAAAACGTGCTCAGATCTTTTAAGTTGAATAAACATACTGGGGAACTTACTGTTGCTGGAGCCATTGATTATGAAGAGGAGAGAAGTTATGAGATAAAAATCAAAGCCACAGATGGAGGGGGGCTCTCTGCTTACTGCAAAGTCATTGTGGAGGTTGAGGACATGAATGACAATGCCCCAGAGGTGACCCTCACATCCCTCACTAGTCCCTTATCAGAAGATTCTCCCTTAGACACAGTGGTGGCCCTTTTCCGTGTCACAGATCAAGACACTGGAGACAATGGCAGAACTGCCTGCACC
>NW_015171648.1:49713-54809 GCF_001447785.1 Gekko japonicus
GTCTCCATCAACTCTGAAACTGGGAATCTGTACACCATCCGATCTCTGGACTATGAGCAGGTGAAAGATTTCCAAGTGGCCGTGAGGGCTGTGGATAGTGGTTCTCCACCCCTGAGCTCCCAGGTCATGGTCCGAGTCATTGTCATGGATGAAAATGATAATGTCCCGTTCATCCTCTACCCTCTTCAGAACGGCACTTCCCCATCCAATGACCTGGTTCCCAGGGGGGCGGAGGCTGGGTACCTGGTCACCAAGGTGGTGGCCGTGGACAGAGATTCTGGTCAGAACGCGTGGCTTTCCTATGAGCTCCTGAAGGCCACAGAACCGGGTCTGTTCAGTGTGGGGGCCCAGAATGGAGAAGTGAAAACCATGCGGCCCATTAACAAACGAGACACCTTCAAACAGAAACTTATCATTGGAGTTAGAGACAATGGTCACCCTCCCCAGTCCACCTCTGCAACGCTAAGCATTCTGCTAGTGGACGGTTTTTCTGACCCTTATATGAAAATTGTGAGCATCCCAAAAGATGAAGTGGTGGAAGAGGAAGACCGTACCCTGACGATGTATCTGGTCATATGCTTGGCTGTCATCTCTTTCATATTTTTGTTTTCTATGTTGGTGTTTTTTGCCATCAAGATTAATAAAAGGAGGAAGTTCGTAGGGAGCTCTGCTTTGAATTTCCCAGTGGGACCGAATTTCCCTGAGAACTGTGGAGATGCTGATGCTGGATCCCTCTCTCGGGCTTACAATTATGAGGTGTGCTTAGCTGGTGGATCTCTGAACAGCGAGTTCAGGTTTCTCAGGCCTCTCTTTCCTGTTTTTTCTGTGGAGCCTGCTCAGTCCCAGGGGACTCAAAGGATTTCACCAGGTTCCCAAGAAGTTCCCAGTCATGGTGCAGAAGGTCAGCTTATGAGCCAGGTGAGAATAATTGATTTTATATATAATTATTATTGAATGAATCCTATTAGCCTCAAATAAGTATTTGCTTTTTGAACTCCATTGAATCACTAGAAATGATACGGTGTGCTTTTCCTTGCACCCATATTGATCCTCTTCCAATCTGTCTCCTCTTGTACATCTTTTTGAACATGCAAAGAAACAACAAGAACCATACTACATATGAAATGGAACCATGTATGAAACAATATACCTGAGTCCAGGGGTATTTTTGGGCAGGAACGCACAGGAACGGAGTTCCGGCTGGCTCCTGAGTTGGCCACGCCCAGCAGGAGCTCATTAGCATAATAGGCCACACCCAACAGCAGAAACTCATTAGGATTGGCTACATTAGGGGTGTGTGGCCTAACATGCAAAGGAGTTCCTACTACAAAAAAAACCCCTGGGTTTTGACAACAAACAAGGTAAACAGACTAAGAAGCAAAAGGTGGGTGTGGCTGGATGTCCACACTTCTGGTAACTTGGGGGCGTGGCCTAATATGCTAATGAGCCATACTATCAGGGGTGTGGCCTAATATGCTAATGAGTTTCTGCTGTTGGGCATGGCTTATTATGCTAATGAGTTCCTGCTGGGCTTTTTAAAAAAAAATGCCCTGCCTGAGACATTAGTGTAAATCAAGCACAATATTGACTGGATTCGTGTTTAATTCCACGGTTCTCAAACCATGGGTTACCTTCATAAAATGGGTCAATATTGTCCATAGGTTAGTCACAGAAAGGAAGAAGAAGCAGGATGAGCTTAACACACATGAAGCTGCCTTATACTGAATCAGACCCTTGGTCTATCAGAGTCAGTCTTGTTTACTCAGTCTGACATTGGCTCTGCTTGCATATTACTTCCTACCTGGTTCTTGATGCTGGGATTGAACCTGGGACCTTCTGCATGTCAAGAAGATGCACCGAGCCATTGCCCTTGGCCATAGAAGAGAAGATGCTAGACAGATGTAATTTCTTTCTTTTAAGGACATACAAAGAGCCCTGCTGGATCAGACCCAGTGGTCTATCCACTGTCTCACACAGTGGCCAGTCTGTTCCTCTGGATGGCCAACAACAGGACATAGAGGCTGATGTTTCATCCTGGCACTAGAATTCAGAGGTTTACTGCCTCTGAACATGGAGATTCCATTTAGTCACTATGGCTAGTAGCCACTGATAGACTTCTCCACAGATAGGTCATGTTTGAAGCTCTCTGTGCCTGTGGCCTTCACTTCCCATTCATTGATAACACACTCTGCCCTTTGTTATCTATTTTCCTGCAGAAGTCTTTCTTCAACCAAGAGAGTAGAAGCTACTTCACACATTAGATTTTTAGGTGTACTAATGTTCCCTCTAAGCTGTGGAGTCTTGTGAGCAAAAATTATACTTTGTGAGCGACTGGTATTAAAATTTTGAACGAGCGATTTGGCTGTTGCATAAATTAGTTTGCTCTGGAGCCATCCTTCCTGAGCTGAGACGAAAACGTGTGAGCCATAGGTTAAAAAACTGATACTTCACACATTAGATTTTTAGGTGTACTTGTGATAATTTCATGGGTGTTTCTAAAAATGCAAACTGAATTTGGCATTTGCACATTTATAAATGTGAGCACTGAATGACGAGCTCTTCAGAGAGTGGGACAGGCCGCAGGTCCCGTGGAGCATATAGTCAGTGCCAGATTTGGAGTTGCCTGTGCATAGTGTGCAAGAGGACCATGAGATCTTTACACAGCTTGTTGCTCAGTATTGCTATTAATAAATAACCTTGTTCATTGTTAAAGTGGTACAAGATTCTTGCATTTTATGTGTGTGAATTAGTTTATTTGGGTTAATTTGCCATTGGATCCTGAAAGATCGATTAAATGTAGACGTGGATCCCTCTTCAAAACATTTGAGAACCACAGGTTTAATAGACAACATACAATCTTTTTGGTTTTCTTCTGCGTGGACCACAAGATGGCAGTATTGGCAAACAGATGAGTTGCAACTTGCATTTCAGACAAAATCACATTCTAGCAGCCCAAGGAGAAATCTATGAACAGACAGACAGACTCTGAAGGCAAAGAGGAGGTGCAATGGAAGACTGAAGGAAGGAAAGCAATGAACACCACATATCAAGATTAATTTCTCCAACAGTATCAATTGTCACTGGATATTACCCAGCTTCTTTATGTTTTGAAAACCATAAATACCTGACCTGGGAGAGTCTGGCACCATGGATGATAGCTTCAGGATGAGAAAAGGTCTGTACCTTTTGTTCTTACTCTGTCTGTCTGGAGTGGTGTGTGTCTCAATTCGTTATTCTTTGCCTGAGGAGAAGAAAAGTGGGTCTCTGGTAGCTAATGTGCTGAAGGATTTGAAACTGGGACCAGGGGAGCTCTCTGCTCGCAGAGCCCAGCTGGTTTCCAAAAGCAAGAAGCAGTATTTCCAGCTGGATAGCCATTCTGGAAATCTGTTTGTAAATGACAAAGTAGACAGAGAAGCTTTGTGTGGCGAGATGGAGCCTTGCTTACTGTTGTCTGAAATTGTGCTCCAGAACCCTTTAAAGATCTACAATATTGAGACTGAAATCAAAGATGTGAATGACAATTCTCCTGAATTCTCAAAAACTGAATTTAATCTAGAAATTCCTGAGATTGTTCCCATAAATACTCGATTTCCCTTGGAATCTGCCGAAGATGCAGACTTGGGTGAAAACAGTATTAAGAACTACACCCTCAGTCCCAATGGGAATTTCAGGCTGGATGTACAAAGTGATGAATTTGGAAGCAAATATGTGGACCTTGTTCTGGAGAAGTCACTAGACAGGGAGGAGAAGGATCAATTTGGGCTGACTCTCACAGCTGTTGATGGAGGGGTGCCCCAGAGAACAGGCACAGTCCAAATAAACATTAATGTTCTGGACATCAATGACAATTTCCCTAAATTTACACAATCTGAATACAAAGTGAAGCTAAAGGAAAACAGTCCTCGTGGTACTCTAGTGTCTAAAGTGGAAGCCAGAGATTTGGATTTTGGTTCAAATGCACAGATCTCTTATTCGTTTCAGCGGGTGCCTCAGAAAATAAGCAAATTGTTCCAGTTACATCAAATGACTGGGGAAATCACTGTTGTGGGACCAATTGACTATGAAAAAGAAACTAGCTATAATATGAACATCAAAGCAACAGATGGAGGTGGGCTTTCAGGCCACTGCAAGGTCCTGGTGGAAATTGAGGATGAGAATGACAATGCCCCAGAGATATCGGTCATGTCCATCACCAGCCCTTTAGCAGAAGATTCTCCCCTAGATACTCTGGTCGTGCTCTTCAGTGTCACAGACCAAGACTCTGGAGAAAATGGAAAGACCTCCTGCTCCATGGATATGAACTTGCCCTTTCTGCTAAAAAACACTGTGAATAATTATCATCAACTGGTGACCCAAAGGCCACTGGACAGAGAGAAAGTCCCTGAGTATAACATCACCATCACAGCGACTGATCGGGGCTCTCCCAGACTCATTTCCATTAGGAATATTAATGTAGAGATTTCTGATGTCAATGACAATTCTCCAGTGTTTGAGAAGTCGCAGTATGAAATGCAAGTGTGGGAAAACAACATTCCAGGCCTGCTGATGGGTTCGGTCCGTGCTGTCGATCTGGACGTGGAGCAGAATGCCAAGGTGACTTATTCTCTTGTGCCTGGAAATGCTGGTAGTGCTCCCGCAGACTCTTATGTTTCCATCAACTCTGAGACGGGGAATCTGTATGTCCTGCGATCTCTGGATTATGAGCAGATCAAGGAATTCCAAGTGAGAGTGAGGGCTTCAGATGGGGGTTCTCCTCCACTGAGCTCAGAGGTTGTTGTTCGAGTTGTGATCCTGGATGAAAACGATAATGCTCCCTTCTTCCTCTACCCACTTCAGAACAGCACATCCCCCTGCAACGAGCTGGTTCCCAAGTCAGTGGAGTCCGGTTATCTGGTCGCCAAGGTGGTGGCTGTGGATGGGGATTCGGGCCAGAACTCTTGGCTTTCCTTTGAACTGCTGAAGGCCACGGACCCCGGCCTTTTCAGCATAGGAGCCCAGAACGGAGAAGTGAAAACCAGGAGACCACTGACGGAGCGAGATACCAACAAGCAGAGACTGATTATCCTCGTGAGAGACAACGGCCACCCTCCCCAGAC
>NW_015171648.1:54980-64764 GCF_001447785.1 Gekko japonicus
CCCTTCCTCAGTTCCCACCTGCCTTACCTGAGATCCCTGAAACCGGTGTCGATTCTCAGAGTGGATCACTTTCCCGGACTTACCACTACGATGTTTGCCTAACCGGTGGATCACTAAGCAGCGAGTTCAGATTCCTTAGGCCTCTTATTCCTGTTTTCTCTATGGGGGACCCAAACATTTCTGAGAATCACAGGATTTCTTCTGTCTCTCAAGAGGCTCCTGAGCAGGCAGAGGGACAGAATCAAAGAGAACAGGTTAGTAGGTTTTTAAACTTCCTTATATGCTAAAGATTTTTCAGCAGGGTTGTATGACTGAATAAAGTTTTTGTTGAATAGTCAATCACATTGCATTTTTTCCCTCCATCCTCTTTTTCTGAATATTGTTCCTTGTATGGTGGCTAGATAGCTGCTGGCCACTGGCCTGTGTTCCCATATACTTTCCCCTCCTACATCTCCTTTCCCATGATCAATTGTCCCAGTTCCCTTTCTCTTAGACTTCATAACTCAGTGTCAGTATGCAAATCTTCTGCCCCTGAATAGCATGTGAGTGTTTTCCCTCAGCCTGCCACCATGCTGTACATTTATTTATTTATTTATTTATTATTAGCATTTTTACTCTGCCCTCCCCGCGAACAGGCTTAGGGCGGCTTACACGGGGGCACAAGCCCATACATAAAAACAGTATAAAACAGTAAAACTATTAAATCACAACAAAAACAGAATAAAGTGCTCCATACAAACAAGATGGTCTCCGATGATGGTATCAGTCATTTCATTAGGGTGATATTGTCCTGTTGATGGTCCAAGGCAGTCCAGCAGTATCAGTGCCATGCAAAATTGTGGCAGTTCTTCCGGGGACCGCCCCTAACCCTGTTGTTTTCTCCACCATTGAGGGTGGTAGTAATGATGATGGCCCATCCTTGTTCAGTCTAACATATCTCCAGTCTCTCTGGCCCTGGACATCTCCTTTTCCTCCCATCTTTTACTTCAACCTCTGCCTCCAAGCCTTTTTGGCCAAGTCTGGGAGTTTCCCTGTTACGTATTAACCATGGACTGCACACGTGGTTGGACCAACATGTGGTCAAGTGCTAGGGTTAAGCTTCACTCAAGAGACAATAGCCGGCTTGGATCCTAGTGTGGACCATTCGGCCACCCCGGTTCTGGGAGTGGACCCATGGGTGTTAGGGCACTGTAAATAGCCTATCACGGGTTGTGTGTGTGTGTGTGTGTTGTGTGTGGTGTTCTTGGGGATTTAAGCAGGCTCCGACCTTGCTACTGTGTCTTTTAGTTCCTGATACTTCTAATAAACTATGAGCTGATCACTATGCTACGCCTCGGAACTCAGTATATTTTATTCCCTGTGCTTTGTCCCCTATCCACTGGCCTCTTCCCCACTAAAGGTGGCTTTGTATAGTAGTTATGCCATGCTCCCCACCCCAATACTTTTTATTTATTTATTTTCATTAATATTCCACCGTTCTCACTGGGATGTACAGTGGAATACAACTATGATAGAAATAGTTGGAACATTGAACTGAGCTCAGTAAGTGATTAGTGATTTGTCAAGTGCAAATGAAATGTGTATATCTTTAAAGCATATACTTGCAAACCCTGATGGAATATATGAGGCGTTTTAAAATGCAGGACTCTTATCCACACTTTTCCCCTGCAGGAATACTTACTGCGTAGTACATATTATAAGCGGTTGGAGCTCACTCTTCTATTGTGCTGTAGATGTGCGGGCTGAGTTACAAGATGAGATTTCAAAATAATATGAACTCAGAATGATGTGTGAAAGGAACAGTCCACTAAAGAGATGTCACCAGTTCAAAATAAGAGCAGTCACTAATCCCATCAAGAAACATCAGAGTCAATTCTCTACAGCGACCTTTTTTGTGCAGGTTACAAACTACTTTCAAGCCATCGACCCCCTCAGAGAAGACCATTGTGACAGCCCTTCTCCACTCCCACAGAGTGCATAACACCGAGGAATTTCAGACAGACGATATAATCCAGAAGAGGAACGGTTCCCAAACAGTTTCTGGTCTGTCATTTCAGACAGAACCGTTTTAGAACTGGTTCCCTACCGGAATATATTTGTAATTTCACATACAAACGCTTTTCTCCCATTTAGGAAACGGGGCTGAAGCGTTTTACCTGTCAACCGCTTCCAAGTAGTCTTCAGTTACCCTATGGAGTCTCAAAGCAGCTTATCATCTCCTTCCCTTCTTTTCCCAACAATAGGCACCCTGTGAGGTAGGTGGGGCTGAGAGAGTTCTGAGAGACCTGTGACTGGCGGAAGGTCACCCAGCAGGCGTCATATGGAGGAGTGGGGAATCAAATCTAATTCTCCAGATTAGAGTCTGCCACTCTTAATCACTACACTATGCTGGCTCTCCCAGCCCCTTTGATAACAGGCCCTCATTCAAACACTTCACTGAGTTATTGGAGCTGGAGTCTCATACACTCACTTGCCACCATTTATTTGTATCCTGTACTGTAGCCATAGACTGAGATATGAACTTGTGTGGGGGTGGGGGTGTTTCTGTCCCTGGGACATGCAGCCCACAGGGTTAAACAAAGAGGGGGTTAACTTTTATTTATGGTTTGAACGTAACACTGAAGAAAGTAAGGTAGAGGTTTACAACGTTTCTTTTCCCTTGAACTTTCACACTGTTTCCCTATTCCAGCATTTGGGATTTTTTTGTTGTAAATTGACTTTCCTTTCCATTAAGCTTTAAGCTGCTCTCAGCTTCACTCAGTCAGATATATTTGGTACCCTCCAACTCCCCTCACTGCCAACTCTTTAACTGCTCTCCTAACCAACGCTCCCTCTATGCTGTGGAGTCTTGTGAGCAAAAATTTCACTTTATGAGCTGCTGCCATTAAAGTCGTGAGCGAGCGATTGGGCTACTGCATAAATTAGTGTGCTCTGAAGCCATCCTTCCTGAGCTAAGACAAAAATGTGTGAGCTGGAGACTGAAAAACTGTGAGCTAGCTCACACTAACTCAGCTTAGAGGGAATACTGAGTGCTATTTTCTAGCTGTCTCTCACAAACATTCCAACAACTCTTATTGGTCGCTCTTAGGGAAAGGTGGAACCTAACCTAACCATCACCACTATCTTCAGCATTTCGACAGCACCAGCAGGGAAAGGAATGACGTGCCAGACTGGCAGTGTGTGTGTGCGCAGAGAAATGCTTCTAATGATAAATATGGTGTAGAAGCACTCTGCAATTGCTATTAGCTCCACTGCTCCCCAAAACTATCTTTCGTGAGTTTCCCACTTGGTTCTTTCTGGCAGTAGAGTTCCTACTCCTTCCACTCTGTGCCACAAGCCATCTCCCATCAGATTTCTTTCAGCTTCTCCTCTTCCCCACCGCAAAGGTGTGTCTCTCCTGAACCCCAAGCTGTGTGAGGTACATACGAAGAATAAGAAAAAAGACAGCTGTCTCCAAGTAATTTGAACTGCCTTGCTGATTAGGATACTACAGTTCTCCAACAGATAACTGGAAAATTCTTTGTGTCCAGTTATAGTAAAAGAAGTTTATTAAGAACATGGCAGAATGTGCATGCATGAAATGCTACTGATTGCACTGTACTGTGCCATTTGCACATTTGAAAGGTAACTGCCCAACAGGCTCAATGAAAATTCTGTTCTCTACATACAACCGGAAAACAGAATATCAGCCAAACTGATGGGTCCTTGAACATCCCTGACATAGATTAGGCCCTAACAGGGTTCCTTAAACTCAGATTCATCTTAAGTTTTCCTCTAAGGGCGCTCCACCCATGAAGCTTCTTGTTAGAAGTACTGGCCATTTGGTTATGAAACCCTACATTGTCCAAGACTAGAGTATTTAAAGTATTGGCTTCTTCCAATTAATGAGCTCATCATCTAAAATCAATACCAGTGGGTCTGATCACCATGTGCAGAGTCAGGTCATCTCTGTCGTGGCACTTCCACAATAGAGGTTTCCCCCCCAAAGCATTCTGGTTCCCTCTCCTCCCCTACTGTCCTTGTATAGATAAGCATTTTATTCCCCTGGCACCCTGATGACTACAGTTACTGGTGGTATTATTGTTCTTATGAAGAATCTTTAAACTGCTGGTTTTATAGTTAATTTTAGTGCAGTTGGATTATTAATAGTAGTTTTTTTAATTGTTTTTTAATTTGTACAATACCTCATAGCTAAACTTTGCAAAGAATAAAGGATATAATTTTTTAGAAAGTGAACTTTGGCTGCGATCACACACAGTAATTAATCCACTTTCAATCCACTTTCAGTGCACTTTTCCAACTGGATTTTACTGTGTGAACTGGAAAAACCCAGGTGGTAAGTGCACTGAAAGTGGATTGTTTAATGTGTGTGACCTCAGCCTTTAACTCGTATCATGAAGGCTGGTGTGTATGTTTGAGTATTGCACTCAGAAAAAAAACAAGCATAGCCATGAGATACTGGTTGTTGTTACTGGGGACCCACCTTCCCCAATGCAAGTTTATTTATGAGGCAGATGGCCATGAGATAAACAAATATATTTAAAACACTTAGTCATATGGAGAAAATACGACGTTTCACTTGTTCGACAACAAGCATGCTTTCTACTGTCTAACAGATAAATACACACCCCATGTTTTAATGTCTTGAATGTTTTAATGTTGAAATTGTTTTGATGATCGCCACCTTGGGGACATTATTTGGGTAGAAAAGTGGCACATAAATGCTTTAAATAAATAAATATTAACATTTTTCTAATAAGCCCACTGTTTTAAAACTTTTTCAGTCTCAGAGAAATACACTAAGAATTCTGGGGAAACATGCAGAGGTTGATGAGTCCCAAGGGTCTATAGGGGCCATGTTACATTATGAAAGATTATATAAATATGCATTACGAAAGATTATATAAAGAACGCAAGCTCTCCTTGCACAAGATACTTCATGTTCAGTCGTAAGAAGCAATTTAGAGGAGTCATATTATTGTTGAAACACAAGGTGGTGCAATTGCACCACACAAAATGCAGTTTCAGGGAATATCAGCTCTCTCACAAAACGGCTGTCTTCACTAGAAGGGATCTCAAAGAGAAAACAGCCTTCACTGCAGGCAAAGAGTCTGAAATTTCAGGGGCGGAAAGCCACTGCTCTCTCTAACCAAAAGCAAGGACAGGATAAACGAAAGATTTGCCTCAGGAACCACACAACAATCACTTCCAGCAGCTGCTTTACAAAGAACTATTCTGTGCATTGGATGTGCCTGGAAGGAGGCTGAGACAATGGAGATGCATCCCAACAACTGGCAAGGTTGGTCTTTTTTCTTCTATCTCTGCATGTGTGGGGCAATATGTGAGTCCTTCCATTACTCAGTGCCTGAGGAAAAGAAAAGTGGGTCTCTGGTGGCAAATGTGCTAAAGGATTTGAAAATGGATGTGAAGGAGCTCTCTGCTCGCAGGGCCCAGCTTGTTTCTGAAGGCACCAAGCAATATTTCCAGCTGGATCCTCACACTGGGAATGTGATATTAAAGGACAGAATAGACCTAGAAGCTTTTTTTGGTCAGAAAGACCCTTGCATCTTGGTTTCAGAGATTGTACTGGAAAATCCATTGCAAGTGCACAGAATTGAGGTTGAAATAGAGGATGTGAATGACAATTCCCCACAGTTCTCTAAAAAGGAATTCCTCTTTGAAATACCTGAGCACATGCCAACAAATACTCGATTCCCTTTAGAGAAAGCCAAAGATGCAGACAGGGGAGAAAATGCTGTGCAGAATTACACACTTAGTCCAAATGACCACTTTCGTCTGGATGTGCAAAGCCACAGTGATGGAACGAAATTTTCAGAATTAGTATTGGAGAAACAATTAGACCGGGAAGAGGAAACACGTCTTTTTCTGACTCTGTTGGCTGTTGATGGAGGGATCCCACAGAGAACAGGCACAGCACAAATTATCATTGAAGTTATAGATTCAAATGATAATGCTCCTCATTTTGATCAAAATGTTTACAAAGTGAAAATAATGGAAAGCAGCGAACCGGGCTCACACGTAGCCAAAGTGGAAGCACATGACCGTGATATTGGTTCTAATGCAGAAATCACTTACTCCTTCAGCCAGGTGCCAGATGATGTACAAAGATTATTCAAATTAAATAAATTTACTGGGGAACTAACTGTGGCCGATGAAGTTGATTATGAAATAAATAGAGTTTATGATGTGAATATCAAAGCCGCTGATGGAGGAGGACTCACCGATTACTGCAAAGTCATTGTGGAGGTTGAGGACAGGAATGACAATGCCCCAGTGATGACCCTCACATCTGTCACTAGCCCCTTACCAGAGGATTCTCCCCCAGATACTGTTGTGGCCCTTTTCCGTGTCACAGACCGAGACTCTGGAGACAATGGCAGAACTGCCTGCACCACTGAGGCAAACTTACCATTTGTGTTAAAAGCGACGGTGACCAATTATTTCCAGCTGGTGACCCACCGAGCATTAGATCGAGAAACAGTTTCTGAATACAACGTCACCATCACAGCCACAGACTGGGGCTCTCCCAGACTCACTTCCAGAAGAGTAATTAACATTCAGATCTCAGATGTCAATGACAATGCTCCAGTATTTCAGAAGTCCACATTTGAAATGCATCTATGGGAAAATAATATTCCAGGTCTGCTGATAGGTTTGGTCCAAGCCAAGGATACGGACATGGAGCAGAATGCCAAAGTGACTTATTCTGTTTTGCCTGGGAAGGTCAGCGATCAACCTGTGTCCTCTTATGTCTCCATCAACTCTGAAACTGGAAATCTGTATGCCATCCGATCCCTAGACTATGAGCAGATAAAAGATTTCCAGGTGACTGTCAGAGCTGTGGACCATGGTTCTCCACCCCTGAGCTCTGAAGCTATTGTCCGAGTTGTTGTCATGGATGAAAATGATAATGCCCCATTCATCCTGTACCCTCTTCAGAATGGCACTTCCCCATCCAATGACCTGGTTCCCAGGGGGGCGGAGGCTGGCTACCTGGTCACCAAGGTGGTGGCAGTGGACAGAGATTCTGGTCAGAACTCGTGGCTTTCCTATGAGCTCCTGAAGGCCACAGAACCAGGTCTGTTCAGTGTTGGAGCCCAGAATGGAGAAGTGAAAACCATGAGGCCCATTAATAAACGAGACACCTTCAAACAGAAACTTATCATCGGAGTCAGAGATAATGGGCACCCTCCCCAGTCTACCTCTGCCACACTAAGTATTCTGCTAGTGGATGGCTTTTCTGACCCTTATATGAAAATGGTGGATATCCCGAAGGATGAAGTGGTGGAGGGGGAAGACCGTACCCTGACGTTGTATCTGGTCATATGCTTGGCTGCCATCTCCTTCATTTTTCTCATTTCTGTTGTGGTGTTTGTTGCCATCAAGATTCAAAAAAGGAGGAAGTTCCTAGAGAGCTCCGCCCTGAATTTCCCATTGGGACCAAATTTTCCTGAGAACTGTGGAGATGCTGATGCTGGATCCCTCTCCCGGGCTCACAACTATGAGGTGTGCTTAGCTGGTGGGTCTCTGAACAGTGAGTTCAGGTTTCTCAGGCCTTTCTTTCCTGTGTTTTCTGTGGAGCCTGCTCAGTCCCAGGGGGCTCAAAGGATTTCACCCGGTTCCCAAGAAGTTCTCAGTCATGGAGCAGAAAATCAACATGTATGTCAGGTGACAGTATAATTTTACATTTAAATATTTTTTGTATATTAATTCCTAATGTTTATGTTCTAAAGTTTACATTTCAAAATTCTCTTTGACACCGTGAGAGTTGAGCATCTTATTTCCCTATGGAAATTAATGTAAATGAGAGGATAAAAGACTCTTCTTCTTTTTGTTTCTCCTGATCTACATATTTTATTTCTCCTGATCTGTATATAGAGAAAAATAACTATATCTTTGATTATGTTTGCATACAATCCTACACACTGATAACATACCTGAGCACAAACTAAAGCTTTTCCTCTTAACTGAAACTAGCATTGACTCACTACTGTAGAATTTTCATGTTTATTTTTTATGTCATACCCAAATTTAATGGAATTGGAAAACATATTTTGGGAACACAGAAACTTGCTCTGTAGCTGCCCTCATGAGAACCTGTGAATAAACAGAATTTTAAAAGAAAAGAATGGAGGGTTGGTTGAAGAAAGTAAAGCAATCATACGTGAAGCAACATTAACCTTCCCTACAGGAAAGATGGCCAGTCAATGAAAGTCAGAACTTTCTACATTTTGACCAGAGCTTGAAGATACGATCTAGGACAGTGTTTCCCAACCTGTGGGTCAGTACCCAAAAGTAGGTCGCAAAGCCTCTGCAAGGGGGTCATAAGCCAGCCCTCCCTAATGGTCGCCACTGCCCTTTTCATTGCTTTCTTTGGTACCTTGGAAGCCCAGATCTGACCTTGGAAGCATCATCATCCATGTCATACATTAGTTGGTATTTTTTCTGCACTGCATATCCATGTCCTGATTAGTGCTCCCTCTAAGCTGTTGAGTCTTGTAAGCAAAAAATCTACTTTGGGAGCTACTGGCATTAAAGTTGTGAGCGAGCGATTTGGCTACTACATAAGTTAGTTTGCTCTGGAGCCATCCTTCCTGAGCTAAAATGAAAATCTGTGTTTGTTGTTCAGTCGCACAGTCGAGTCCGACTCTTCGCGACCCCATGGACCAGATCATGCCAGGCCTTCCGGTCTTCCGCCATCCTCTGAAGTTGGCTCAACTTCATGTTCGTTGCATCTATGACACTGTCTAACCATCTCATCCTTTGCCGTCCCCGTCTTCTTCGACCTTCAGTCTTTCCCAGCATCAGGGTCTTCTCCAGTGAGGGCTCCCTTCTCATTGGGTGGCCAAAGTATTTGAGCTTCAGTTTCATTATCTGGCTGGAGGCTAAAAAACTGTGAGCTAGCTCTCACTAACTCAGCTTAGAGGGAACACTGGTCCTGGTGGTCGCTGGAGTGAGTGAGAATCTTAGGGAGGATGGATTAATGGAGGAGAGTGCGGTCAAAGGCTGGAATGTAAACTCCATTTGAAAGACTGTGTATGTTGGAATGCCACTTGTTTGAAGTTCATGGTGGGGGCAGCAAGCGCCTTTTGTACATTGTTGGTCTCTCAGGAGCATCTGGTTAGCCAGTATAGAAACCATTTGAAAGACTGTGTATGTTGGAATGCCACTTGTTTGGAGTTCATGGTGGGGGCAGCAAGCACCTTTTGTACATTGTTGGTCTCTCAGGAGCATCTGGTTAGCCAGTATAGAAAATGGAATGCTGAACTGGATGGGTGCCAAGGCCATAGTTTATCTAGGGTGCTGAAAAACCTTGGGCCAGCCTTGGTTTGGTCACTATTCCAACCAGGCCCAAAAGGTTGGGATCTGCTGATCTAGGAGACCATGGCACCATGGGTGCGTTCAGATGGGGGATTTACAACGGTTAGGGTGCCGGTTCCAACCGGTGTACTTACGGGCGTTCACACGGTGAACATCTGCCTCCGGTCCCTAACCGTTATAAATCCCTTTACACCGTTGCACTCTGCCACTAGGTCCGAAGTGGTGGTAAACAGAGTGCAACGGTTGTCATTGCTGTACCCCGGCATCTGATCGCTCTCCTCCGTTGCCCAGCTACTTCCGTCAGAAGCCTGAGGCTTCCGGATTTCCCCCGCCATTTTTAAAAAAACCTTAGCGATATGCGCTCGTGCAAAGCTTCGCCCTGAGCGTTCTTTTTTTTTTTTTTTAAAAAACCCCTTACTTTAACTTCCCTCCTCGGCTCGTC
>NW_015171648.1:64811-65035 GCF_001447785.1 Gekko japonicus
TGAGGTGTGACATGATTGAGGTTTATAAGATTATGCATGGGAAAGAGCAGGTAGAGAAAGAGGTACTTTTCTCCCTTTCTCACAACACAAGAACTCGTGGGCACTCCATGAAATTGCTGAGCGGTCGAGTTAGAACGGATAAAAGGAAGTACTTCTTCACCCAAAGAGTGATTAACACTTGGAATTCACTGCCACAGGAAGTGGTGGCGGCTACAAGCATGGAC
>NW_015171648.1:66230-66427 GCF_001447785.1 Gekko japonicus
CAGTAGGTGCAAGTGGAGGAGTGGGGAATCAAACCCAGTTCTCCCAGATCAGAGTCCGCACACTTAACCACTACACCAAGCTGGCTCTCAGAATGTTCTGCCTGTCTAAAATAGAAACCTGAGATTGGGATTTTGGCTTGACTGTGCAAATTACGTATTCACATGAATATACATGAAACTGCCTTATATTGAATCAG
>NW_015171648.1:66487-66779 GCF_001447785.1 Gekko japonicus
CATTTTATTGTTTTAAACTGATAAGCATTACACATTAAAAAGCCAGTAAAATATAATTCAGCAATGAAAGCAAGTAATCAGTAACAATTTCTATGTCTACATTTTCACAGGATTAGCATAGAATGGTCAGTATTAGGAGGGAATAACCTTTAACAAGAGTTACAAAAGGTGACTCATATCTGTAGATGTAGAGTTACAGAGACATCATGAGGTGGAGGCCTTCTTGATTTGCAGCTGGAGGTTGTCCACCAGAGCAATAAATGCCATCTCAGCACCAAAACCCGTTCTGAAG
>NW_015171648.1:66834-70773 GCF_001447785.1 Gekko japonicus
CAGATGACCTTCAGCTTTGCAAAAGCCACATCGTGGACCTTATGAACCTCCTGGGAGGGTCGTGGACTCGTGGGATGTCCATGTTGGTGGGATGGAATGGACTGGGCTCACGGACCACGAGCTGAGTCTTGGTCCATGGAAAAATTAGGTCCATGGTCCAGTTCACGCCCATCCCTAATTGTGACTAAGGAAGAATAAATCTGACATAGAAGCTTCCCATATCTGCAGGGAAGATACCTGTAATGAAGCTGAATGACTGGCAAAAGGAATCTTTTGCTGCCACCGACTGCTTTTTTTGGTTAATAGACTTGGATAACTATACTGACCATAATACCGAAATGATTTGCTTCTGCCTCCTTTTGTTATACATGCAATTTTCTAAGTAGATGTATTTTGGAGATTTGATGGTTTAACAACAAAATATAGTAACGATGGATATTAATGTTAGCATTTATAGTAAATATTAATAACCAATAATTTGTAGCGATTGCTTATAGAAAAGTTTAAGACAGTTTGAATAAATTAGCAATCTATATAGTTATATGGTTATACTGTTTAAGACAATATGGTTTTGATTATGTAGCCATATGGAAAAGCTGTATAAAATGTTTCAACACAGAACAACATTGGTGAAACTGAGAAATATGGCAGCAGGAACAAGATCAACTAAGAAAGATATCAGCTCAGAAGAGGACATAGACATAATTACTGAGAAGTTAGAGAAATCGCTTTCTCGACAAATCAAAACTCTTGCAACAGAGTTAAAACCCGAGAACAGAGGTTTATCATTAACTCAATTGCAATAAAACATCAAAGAAGACATACAAAAGATAAGGACTGAGATTTCATCTGGACTGCAAGAAATAAGCCAAAAAATTCAAGAAAACAAGTGAGACATTCATGAAATTAAGACAAAGCAGAAAGAATTTGAAGGTGAACAAGACAAAATTGAAGTAATACAACAAAACCAAGCAATCTCCTTGTAAGAAGCAAATCAAAGAATTAACATCTTGGAAACAAAACTAAGAAATAACAATCTGTGATTTCACAGTGTCCCAGAATCCCTTCGTGACCCAGACTTAGAGAACAGATACAAGACAACCTGAAGGTACAAGGTGATTTCCTGGAAATTGAACAAATAGTTAGAATTAATTCAAAACATGCAAGTCAAAATAAATTACCATGAGATATTTCGGTCTTTTTTACCACCACCACCCAAATCAAAAGATACGATTCTATCACAACATAGGAAAGAACCACTCAAAATCAAAGAACAAGAAATACAAAGATTTCAATACCTTCTGCTGGACACAATCAAGAAAAGGAAATAATTTGGAAATCTGAAGCAAGTGCTCTAACAGAAAAATGTTGGAACATACCCTTTGCTGGAGAAATATTTTTGACAAAAGGCAAGAAAATAATAACAACAGTGGAGCAAGCTGAAGAATTCTTACAAGAATTGATAGCGAGTGACAGTGATCAAAGCTCAGGTTCATAAGATGCTGGGCCCTCATCTAGAGAAAAAAAGGGGCAACAAAGAAAAGAGGCAAGAAAAGAAAGGAAGAGAAGAGGGGGAATGAATGAATTCAAAATAATTTCTGTGAATTTGAAAGGACTAAACTTGCTCTCTGAACTATCAAAAACTTTTAACCAATTGAAGAAATTCAAAGCAGACATACTATGCATCCAAGAAACCTACATTAAAAAGGATCAAGAACATATATTAAATTGAAGAAGAGTGGATAAAGTGTATATTGCTTCTGCTCAAACTAAGAAAAAGTGTGTCACAATATATGTTAACAACCAAAGTTTGGAAGTCCTTGAATAATGAAAGGACCAGAATGGAAGATATCTGATTTTGAAGATCAGCTTATGAGGACAAATTTGGACAGTGGTGTCAAAATACTCACCAATGTTGAAAATGTCAGAGCATAGATGAAACATTTTATCGTATGTGGTGGACATGAAAGAAAGCAAGTCAGTATTGGATCCATGAAGAAATACAAAAGACATTAAAGCTTAAATTTGTGATGGACCCAGAAACACGTTATTAAACATTTTACCAAGTAGTATTACATGAATATACAGTGAACTATTTAAATATATGGTAATGATGGCAAGTGTGACATTTGTGACTAAATGGAAGGCAGAAAAATGTCCAGAACTGATGGAATGGAAGAATAAATTAGTTGAGTATGTGACAATGGCAAAACTAATAATAGACCAAATTCAGAATCCCAAGAAAAATGGAATGTATTTTTAATTATATAGCTGAAACTTAGGGTGTACCCATTGTTAAAGCGGAGAATGATTAAGAGACAGAGTCAGGCAATATACATTTGTAATAATGAAATGTTAAAAAGCAATGAAGAAAAGAATAAAATTAAATAAAACTGAAAATTTAGAGCATATATAAATAAGTCATATGCAAGTAAGCAAGCTCTGATTGACAATTGCAATAAATAAACTATTGTAGTATTGTAGTGTATGTATGACTTAGATATGGTATATGAAGTAGATGGTCATAGATTATTGTCCGTGTTCATGATTATGATGATTGTGCATGTTCATGATTAAGATGATTGTGCATGTTATATGTATAATTGTAGTAGTGTATTGTGTAATTTTTTAATTTGTAAAATAAAAAAAATCATTAGGAAAAAAGAAAGAGGGAATGCTCTGCAGGAGCTGTTATGAGTGATTTGGCATACAGTGCCTCACAACGCAGGCATTTTCTTGAGTGAAATTGATTATCTACATTTTCGTTTGTCTTTCAACCTGGTTTTGATACTGAAACAGCATTAGTTGGTTTAGTTAAAGAGCCAGAACTAGCAGTTTTCCTGGACCTCTTAGTGACTTTTGAGGCTTTTTATTTCTTTTCTTATGATCCTGTCCTTTTTAAAGGGTTCATTATATTAGAGGTATTCTGTGTAATCTATTATTTTAAAACCTGTTTCTGTCTTTTTTATCAGAAGAATTATCTTCCAGTAAAGACTTCACCAAATCTGAGGGCAATGCCCCTAAATATCTGATAGCCTTTGATCCCATCTAGATCTCTGTAAGATTCATGTTTTATTTTTCAGTTCAGTTCATATATTAAGTCTTAAGCACTCCAGTTTATCTAAACTGCTGTTCAAAATTCAAGCTAAATTCCTTTATCACTTCCACTACACTTACAAAGAAATCCTACTGGGCCTCTTTTCCTTAAAACTACATCATCTGTATAAAGCATCTTTTCCATCTTACCTGAATGCTAATTCCTTGTATATTTGCTCTCTATATTATTTGTATTATTGAAACTTCTGTGCAAATTTTAAACATATTGTGTCTCAATGTAAGAGGATAAGCTTTTCCATAAGAGCCTTACAGTGGGTAATGCTATAAATTAAATCTATCTAATTTCTAAATCACTGACCAAATCGAAATCTGAATAAAACCTTGTTTCAGAAACTCTATTCAGTCCTATCAAATGCCTTCTCAATATCTGCAAAATAGAATTTTTGATAAAATACTCAGCAGACCAAGCTGTTATTTGAACAAAAATGGAAGTAGGTTATTTCCCCCCCCCCTTAACCCAATTCTGGAATTATGTATATTATTTTGAAGTTGCTTGTTATTCATTTATTATTTATTATTATAGGTTTCTAATAAAATATGAAGAGGAGCTAAGAGAAAATTAGGAACATCCAGGCACTGGGGCAAGTGCTTGTGGATTGTTCTTGTGGAAAAGTCTGGAAAGAGATAATATACAGGAATAGATGGCACTTGGAAATGGGTAGGGGTGAAGACAGGCATAGTAGGGAGAATTTACTATAAATAGCAACAAAAAGTGCTGGAATAGGTGTATATTCTGGGCAGGGTTGAAAGATGCATGAAGTGCTTTGTACTGAAGTATGCAGGGTGGGGCTGCTGTTTCTTTACCTGAGATTGCTGCAAAGA
>NW_015171649.1:0-4537 GCF_001447785.1 Gekko japonicus
ATCGAAGCTTTAACCCTCTTAAGTCCAGCATGCTATCCACATATCCTACCTCAATCTTTAAACTCTAGATCTGCAGCTAGAGTCCACGTGGTTCTGCTGGTTCAGAGCACGTGTTCCCCATTTTCTATTTCTAAACCCCTCCATTCTTTCATTGGAATGGCTCAATCAATGAGGACAGGTAAATATTACCCAACCAACTAATCCTGCTAATGCAAGTATAAACGTGTGTGTGTTTGTGTATTGTTTGAATGATAAATATCCTCCAGTAAAAAGATATTATATTTTACTGAATACAGTCTCCGTGTCTGTTCTGATACTTACAGCAAAAGTGGGACTTCTGTATACATTGGTGTGTACCCTAATTTGCCTATTGCCAATTAATAATCTTAACCTCCCTTAGACTAATTGATAATTCAAGGCAATTTGGCTAACATGCATGTCAACAAAGCAGCCTTATGGTTCAGATGTTCAGGCAGCAAGTACATTAAAAACAGAGCATATTTTTAATGGCAGGCAAATCTTCGGCAGGGTTTGTCCAATACTGCACATAAAACATCCTCCTTCAAATTTTTAATGAAGATTTTTAGATCATGTTTTTACCCTATTTTGGATCTCTCTCTGCAAATGCTACAGCAATTGAATTTTATTATCAAAAATGCCCATGAGAAGCAAATTAAAAGGTCAGAAGTACTGGCTAAAACTGAATATTAATTAAAGTTTCTGATAGGAATAACAATGGACTTTAACCAAACTGGTCAAGGAGTAGATATGCATGGTAAAGTAGAGGGCTGGAGGTGAATTCTTAAGTACTGAATACTGTTACTTATCTGTACTATTGTAATAAAGGGCAGTGCCTATTGGGAATGTGCAATTTGGATTCAGAAATATTTGGATGCACCAAGTAATGCTATATTCAGAATATTTACACATAAATCTAAATTTTAAATTTTCAGATATTTGGAATAATTCCTAATATTTGGAGTCACATTGTGAGGCAAAGAACCCTAATTCCCCTCAGTGGTTGATTATTAGGCCTGCTCCAGCTCTCAGGTGTCCATAGTTTGGGCCTCCCTGCAGCTACCATCCTTATCTCTTTTAAGGTTGGACTCTAGGATGTGGTCATTGGTTAATCGTGAGAATAAGAACATAAGAACATAAGAGAAGCCAATGTTGCATCAGGCCAATGGCCCATCCAGTCCACCTCTCTGTCACACAGTGGCCAAAAATACCAGGTGCCATCAGGAGGTCCAGCAGTGGGGCCAGGACACTAGAAGCCCTCCCACTGTTGCCTCCCCCAAGCACCAAGATGACAGAGCATCACTTGCCCCAGACTGAGAATTCCTATCTATATCTTGTGGCTAATAACCACTGATGGACCTCTGCTCCATATGTTTACCTAATTGAAGCCATCCATGCTTGTAGCTCCCACCACCTCCTGTGGCAGTGAATTTCATGTGTTAATCACTCTTTGGGTGAAGAAGTACTTCCTTTAATCTGTTCTAACCCAACTGCTCAGCAATTTCATTGAGTGCCCACGAGTTCTTGTATTGTGAGAAAGGGAGAAAAGTACTTCATTCTCTACCTGCTCTATCCCATGCATAATCTTGTAAACCTCGATCATGTCACCCCTCAGCCATCGTTTCTCCAAGCTAAAGAGTCCCAAGCACTTTAACCTTTCTTTGTAGCGCACCACTTATTTATACAGGGGCATTATGATATTGGCTGATTTGTTTTCAATTCCCTTCCTAATAATCCCTAGCATAGTGTTGGCCTTTTTTATTGCAGTCACACACTATTTCGACATTTTCATTGATTTATCTACTATGACCAAGATCTCTCCCTTGGTCAGTCGCTGCCAGTTTGGACCCTATCAATGTGTATTTATATTTAGGATTTTTGGCTCCAATGTGCATCACTTTGCACTTCGCCACACTGAACCCTATTTGTCACGTTGATGCCCACTCGCCCATCCTCGACAGATCCCTTTGGAATGCTTCACAATCCTCCCTGGTTCTGACCACCCTGAACAACTTTGTATCATCCACAAATTTAGCCACTTCACTGCTTACTCCCAATTCCAAATCATTAATGAACAAGTTAAAAAGCATTGGACCGAGTACTGATCCCTGTGGTACCCCACTGTTTACCACCCGCCACTGATGTCTGTCTGTACTTTTTTTAAGTGATGTCTGTCTGTACTTCTGAAATCCTGAATTTAGACACTAGGGGTGTGCATTTGGATCTACCGGAGTTGAAAATATACAAAAAACCCCAAACCCCTCATCAGTATTTTTTGGGTCTATTTCAGCATCCTAAAGGTATCCGTGATGTTTCTGGAAAACTGAAGGAAACCCCCACCCCCACCCCAAATTACAGATATATGTGGGGGTTACTGGGAAGATTGGCAAAACCCCCGAAACAGCTGAGCCAGTGAGGAGACTGCTCCCCACTGGCTCAGCTCCAGCTTTTTTGTGCATTCCCATTAAAAGAGACATAAAACAGCTGAGTGGGTGGGGAGCAGTCTCTCCGCTGGCTCAGCTTGGGCTCACTTGTCCAGGACTTCCCTGTTTAAATGGACTGCAGAAGAAAGTCCAAAAAACAGCTAAGCAGTGGGGAGCAATCCGCTCCCAACCCGTAGCTAGTTTTTTGTTTGTTTTTTATGTCTGTGTGGCTTTGCTGCTGCTTCCCCCCCCCCTCATTTTTTCTTCTTCTCGGGTCTATTAGACCCAGAAAAATCCAGGATTTCTGAAAAATCCCAGATATGAATACTTTACTGGTATTAGGATTCAAGATTTTTTGGGAATCCCAATTTTTTTTTGTTCCAATAGACCTGAACCAAAAAATACAGAGAAAAAATTGCACACCTCTAACAGACACCAGAATGTTCTTTCTCATTGGTCCTTCCCAACTGAAAGATGGGCATAGCGGGGGATCGCAGTTCCCCTGGGTGAGGTGCAGGGGCGGTGCACACGACGAAGCCCCGCCCCTGCTTCCAGTCGGGGTAAAATGGCGATTTGACGCACCCTTTAAGTGCTCAGGGTGGACGGGTGTTCCTTACAGCAGTTTGGACTGTATTTTGGTCCAACTCGGCTTCCCCCAGGCACGGGGAATGAATGGCAGGCATCAAGACCCAAGAGAGAGTTGAGATTGGTGTGATCAAATCTCAGAGGAGGCTTGTATTACACTTTGATCCCCTCTCCCGAAGTGGGTGAGCACATTCAGGGGGTGTGGCCTCATGACATACTTCCGGTGATGTCAGGGGGTGTGGCATATGCTAATGAGTTATGCTAATGAGTTCCCCTAGCTCTTTTTCTACGAAACGACCCCTGGTTGCATGATTACCTGTGGTGACCAACAGGAAACTGGCAGGTCTCCCTTCTGAAGAAATTACCAGAACAGAAGGGGAAGCGGGAACCACACCAGAGGAGACAGCAGAACCCACAACATAACCCACAACCAGTGTGAGATGATCAGAAAGAAGCACTAAAGGACAACCACCAAAGAAATATGGATTTTGTGAAACTGTACAATCTGAAAAAGAACTTAAGAACTGGAAGGAAGTATGCAACCTACCTGCAAATTAAAGAAACATGGATTGAAGCAATGGAACAGGAAATACTATCCATATATGAAAAAGAAGCCTAGATTCTTACAAAGTTACCTCCAGGCAGAAAGCCTCTTGGTTGCAAATGGGTATTCAAAATCAAGTATAAAGAAAATGGGACTGTAAAATTATACAAAGTATGCCTAGTAGCCAAAGGTTACTCACAAGAATATGGGACTGACTACTTTGAAATTTTTGCTCCAGTTATCAATCATGCAACATTCCCTAACATATTAGGGAATTGGACATTGGCTGTGAGGCTTTTGCGAGCTTCTTTGCAGATAAAGTCTTGGCACTCCGTTGTGACCTCCCCGCCACAATTGATACAGTTAGGGAACTTGAGGCCCCTTGCACGTTTTTGGAGACGGGTTTAGTATGTTTTGACCCACTCAGCCTGGAGGAAGTGGACAGGTTGTTCATGGCTGTGCGCCCAACCACATGCGACCTTGACCCGTGCCCCTCTTGGCTGGTTAAAGCAGGCCGCGAGGGGTTTCGAGGTGCGCTACGGGAGATTGTGAACAAGTCCCTTACTGAGGGACGGTTCCCGGGAGCACTCAAGGAAGCGATGGTCCGCCCTCTCTTAAAAAAACCATCTCTGGACCCGGCCGAATTGGCCAACTATTGGCCGGTGTACAATTTGCCTTTTCTAGGCAAACTTATTGAGAGGGCGGTGGCATCACAGCTACAGGGCTACCTGGATGAAGCTTCCATCCTCGATCCCTTTCAGTCCGGCTTTCGCCCGGGACACGGGACGGAGACGGTACTGGTCGCGCTGACTGATGACCTCCGTAGGCATCTGGATTGTGGCGGCGTGGCGGCACTGGTGTTGTTGGACCTGTCGGCGGCATTCGATATGGTTGCCCACCAGTTGCTGGCCCGCCGCCTCACCGACGTGGGGATTCAGGGGCTTGCCCTTCAATGGCTCACCTCTTT
>NW_015171649.1:4577-29129 GCF_001447785.1 Gekko japonicus
CGTGGGCACTGCAAGCTGTGGCTGGATGGCTCAGACTGAGCCAGTTAAAACTAAACCCGGCAAAGACGGAGGTCCTGGGCCTGGGTCGGATCGGCCGGGAGTTGGGACACCCTCTCCCGACCTTTGGTGGGACACCATTGGTGCCTGCACGGGAGGTTAGGAGTTTGGGTGTGCTCCTGGACGCCTCTTTGTCGATGGAGGCCCAGGTAGCTGCCACTGCCAAGTCAGCCTTTTACCATCTGCGGCTGGCCAGGCAGTTGGCTCCTTATCTCGGCCGGGAAGACCTGGCCACTGTGATCCATGTGACGGTCACCTCAAGGCTGGACTACTGTAACGCTCTCTACTTGGGGCTGCCTTTGTTGCAAATCCGGAAGCTGCAGCTAGTGTAGAATGCTGCGGCGAGGCTGTTGATGGGTCTCTCCAGGCGAGACCACATCCGACCGGTGCTGCATGCGCTGCACTGGCTGCCTATAGCATACCGGATTCGTTTCAAAGTGCTGGTGCTTACCTTTAAAGCCCTGAATGGCCAGGGTCCGGCCTACCTAAGGGACCGCCTCTCCCCGTACATTCCCCCAAGAGCACTGAGATCGGGGAACTTCCATCGCCTGGAGGTTCCAGGCCCCCGGGAAGTGAAATTGACCCAGACCAGAACTAGGGCGTTTTCGGTGGCGGCTCCCACCTGGTGGAACGAGCTCCTGGAAAAGACTCAGGCCCTGCGGGACCTAGTGCAGTTCTGCAGGGCCTGTTAGACGGAGCTCTTCCACCTGGCCTTTGAGGGGGAGCTGCCGCCACCACTGTTCCATCAATGATATTCTAACTACCTACCCCATGTAGGTGTAGTTGTCGCCCAATAGAGCTGGAAAAACATTCTTCCTGGGGCTCCTGCTACGAAGAACTTGGCCGCCAGTGTGGGACGTCGTCCATCTTGGACTTTATGTAAATAATTTTAGCACCAAATTTTATATCAGATATATTGTTTTATTATGCTGTTGCTGTATTTATATTTTAACCTCTGTAAGCCGCCCCGAGCTGAATTACTGGATGGGGCGAGATATAAATCTCAATAATAAATAATAAAAATAAAATAAACATTCAGAAGACTTCTTAGTGTTGCAGTATCAAGAGACATTATTGTAGAGCATCTCGATATAAAGACAGCATTCCTCAATGGAGAAATATCTGAGAAAATATTTATGGAACAACCTGAGGGTTTCAAAGTCAAAGGACAAGAAAATTATGTTTACGGACTCAACAAAGGACTCTATGGACTAAAACAAGGAGTGAAGGCTTGGTATGACAAAATTACAGGACTATTGCAGAAGCAATACTTTGAGCAAGGGAAACTTTGCCTGTACACTAGAATTAAAAATGGACAATACCAGTACGTTCGTCTCTATGTTGATGACTTGATTGTGTCTTGTCAAAACAGAGAGGATATTAAAGAGATATCTGATGGACTGAACAAGGAAGTAGAAGTCAGACAGCTTGGGGACATAAAACACTACCTCGGAATGTAAGTTGAAAGACTTAAGGACGGAACCTTTCTTCTATGCCAGAAATGAAAAATTATGGACTTTATAGAATCTATTGGTATGAAAAATGGCAAAGCATCATCTATACCACATGAACCTGGATATCTAAAGGAAAAGGATGGAGAACCTCTCAGAGATATTGGAGAATACAGAGAAGCAGTTGGAAAACCTCTTCACTTGAGCAAAACCATGAGGCCTGACATCTCAGCAGCAGTTGGCATCTTATGCAGAAAAGTGAGTTCGCCTAACCATCATGATTGGATTACAATAAAGAAACTAGCACCATCTGAAAGTTCAAGACTAGTCGGATATATGGATGCCAACTGGGGAGAAGAATCAAACAATTTCAAGTCAACAAGCGGATATCTATTCTTCTATTGAGATGGACTAATAGACTGGGCTAGTTGAAAGCAAACTGTTGTGGCACAGTCTACAGCAGAAGCCAAGTGTGTCTCAACAGCAAGTGCCTGCAGTGAACTTGAATGGATCTTTCATTTGTTGAAGGACTTTGGAATAAGAGAACCTGTACCAGTTGTTATGTTTGAGGACAATGAAGCATGCAAGGGAGAAAGCACCACAGCGAAAAGTAGATCTATTGGTATTAAGTGTGCACTAGTGAAAGACTTGTACCAGAAGGGGCTAACAGAGATTGAGTATTGTCGCACAGAGGAAATGGTGGCAGACATTTTGACTAAGCCACTGACCAAAGAAAAATGTGAACGTCTTTGTGAAATGTTGAATATGGTTGATGCAAATGTTAGTGAATCATGAGTGATGTTTGTTGTATGTGTGTGTATAATGACTTACATGTTAGACCTTGAGAAGGGGTGTTGGAATTATGTGTGTTGCAAGGTCAAAAATCCAGTCATTATAGGGTTAATGTGCTTTACCTGGCATACTATTGTTTAGACTGATCTGAAAGGGAACCTGGCAGAAAGCCAATGGAAAGAAAGCCTGGGAAACTGAAGCCTGTTTACTAACAATCATTGTTAATGCATTCAGGTGATTTCCTTCTAGGGGTCAAGAAGGAAAGAAGACTATCACTATCTGTGTGTCTCTTGTTGCAAGCATGTAGTCTTAAGTGTTTGTTGTTTTGTAGATTTTCCTGTGTACCCTTCCCTTTAGAAATAAATATTTTTACACAGAAAGAAAATGCCTCCTCTCCAGTGAACAAAGATCCTTTGCAACCTCTGAATATTTAACTATTTTTACCAATTTTCCAACAGGGTGGGAATGAGATACGTTGCCAACTCCAGGTTAGGAAATTTCTAGAAATTTCCTAAAAAGGATGGGGTTTGAGGAGGGGATGGATCTCAGAGGAGTATAATGCCATAGATTCCACCCTCCAAAGCAGCCTTTTTCTCCAGGGGAACTGGGGTTGTTAGCCTCCAGATGGAGGCTGGAGCTCACCCACAATTTCCAGATTAGGGGTGTGCAAAAAACCCACAACATTCCACCGATTCGGATTCGGCCAAATGGGGCAGAATCAATTTCGGCAGGCAGAAAGACTCCCGCATGTCAATTTCGGCAGTAGGAGCTGATCGGTAAGTCTTTCCGCCAGCCGAATGTCAATTTTTGGCCCCATTATATCCTATGGGCTATTGAAGTCAATTGTGAAAACATGGGGTATATTCTGGGGGCTGGAGGAGAGGGGGTTTGAGGGAGAGGCTCCAAACTCGTAGAGTAGCTTTTGGAGCCTCTCTGCAAGATACCCACCACGATTCAAGAACATTGGACCAGGGGGTCCAATTCTATGGGCTCCCAAACAGGTTGCCCCCATTCCCTCCATTGTTCTCTATGGTTGAGAAAAAGTTACTTTTTCCCCACCATAGAGAACAATGGAGGGGATGGGGTCAATCTGTTTGGGGGACCGTAGAATTGAACCCCCTGGTTCAATGTTCTTGAAACATTGTGAGCATTTTGGGGAGATGCTCCGGCAGCTACCCTGCGAGTTTGGAGCCTCTCCCTCAAACCCCCTCCCCTCCAGCTCCCAGAATATATCCTATGTTTTCACCACTGACTTCAATGGCCCATAGGATATAATGGGGCTGAATTGCCACCAAAATTCGCTGGCAATTCGGCGGCAAGCCGATTCAGATCAGAGAATCTGAATTGCCCCACAGCAGCCCGAAGGGGCCTAAATAGGCCATTTTCGGGGGTGCATTCGGTTCAGATGAACCAAATGCACATCCCTACTCCAGACTTGAGCTGCGGTGGCTCAAGTGGTTAAAACGCTGAACTGCAGGCTGTGGAAGGTCAGTAGTTCAGCGGTTCAAGGCCCGGGTGCCACAAGACAGGGTGAGCTCCTGTCTCTAGTTCCAGCTCCTGCCAACCTAGCAGTTCGAAAGCAAGAAATTGCAAGTAGATAAATAGGGACCACTTCGGTGGGAAGGTAACAGCGTTCCGTGTGCCTTGGTGTTTAGTCTTCGGACAGCGCTGGCTCTTCGGCTTTGAAACGGAGATGAGCACCGCAACCCTAGAGTCGGATTCGACTGGCTTTCGAGCAAGGGAACCTTTACCTTTACCTTTACTCCAGATTACAAAGATCAATTCCCCTAGAGAAAATGGCTGCTTTGGAGGGTGTACTCTATGGCATTATACCCTGCGGAAGTCACTTCCTTCCCAAAACCTCCCCAGGCAAGAAAAGAGGCTATGGGACCTCTCAGGAAAGGGGGAGGGAAATGAGATGCCTCCCACAAATCCTTGTGTGTTCCCACTTGTCTTCTCTAGTTCAGCTGTTGGTCAAACTGGGAGATAATGTGTTAGTATTTACAGGGTTAAATCCCATTTTACACAGTTGCTCTTTTATCAATTGCCCACATACACTTCATCATGAATTACGAATAAGCACAATAATTACACTGCAATTTGAATAATATTATAAATTACTATCACATCACTAAGTAAAAGGTTGTGTGGTAAGTGAAGATACTACTGCATATGTTTCTGGGATTCATGCTTAAGGACAATGCTGAGAAACTGAAAAAGTTGCTCTGAAAAGCAATAGCCTTGGAAACACACCATACAGCCAGAGATTTAAGCAATTCAGTCAATTTAATCTTACTTAAAAGAAGAGGTGACATGGTTGATATATACAGGACTGGTGATACAGCTGATGTGCATATCCCCATTTGGAGTGGCAAGGTTCTGCAACCGGTTGACTCTGACCATTATATATCAGCTGGGAAACTCCTGTATATATATAAAATAGACAGTCTATCATATGTATCATATAATCAAATGTTATCATTTTCAGATAAAAATAGACCTTTAGGAAAATGCAAATGACTATCTGCTTAGGATAATGTTTGGAAAAAATTTCATAGGTCTGCATGGCCAGTCTATGTCAGCATCATTTACAAAGCTTGAATATATAATTTTGCCTCCATGGATGATGAAGCACTGGGTTTTGTGTCCGTAATTGGGACTATTATAAGTCTGGTTGTTTCCAAAGACATCAGTTTTTAATAGCTACATTTATCACTAAGCATTTTCTTCTCTTTCACTCCTCCTAACTTTCTAGAATAGTCAACATACCAGGAGGATAGCCTTAAGGGATTATGACAATAAAATGTGTCAGCACGTATGATTTATAGCTTCATTTATAGCTGTCCTTCACAATAATTCTGTGAGGTAGGTTAGGCTGTGAGCATGTGACTGGCCCAAGGTCACCCAGTGAGCTTCCATGGCAGAGTGGGGATTCAGACCTGAATCTCCTAGATTCGAGTCCAAAACTCTAACTACACTGGTTTTGTAGGGTGGCTGCGGCTGCACAGCAAGCAGCCAGGCTGGATGAGTCATACAGGTTGTGTTGTAGCAAGTTGCCCAATGGTTGCTGCCAGGCCTGACCCTGATGAATCTTTCCTCAAAGACCTCAACAGGCCTGGAAATTGCCCTGCTCCTCCCCCTGCCTTTTACTGACAGAAACCAATGCTTAAAGGCTGGGTGGCTGCCCAGCAATAACCACTGAGGGCATTTAATTATTAAAACTACAGGCACTGATTCTATTAGTCGGGATGGTTAAACCCCCCCCCCCCCCCCAATTTTCTTAGGTTTCAGATTTTTCTGGAAAGCTGGGATGATTCTCAAGTTTGTAGAAAGATCTGTATTGTCTGTTCATGGCTCCAGTCTCTGAATATAAGTATCCACGGATTTGGCCATATCGAGAATTAACTATGTTGATTTTCAGTCTTACTGCTATTTTCACTTAGAAATTTTATCACACTAATTTTCTTTCCCTGAGCTAAAGGAACATAAGTTGAATATTAGAGTTAAATGGTCTCAGGATGTGAAATTAAAAATTGAATTTAAGCAGCCAGTGAAGAGAAATTTCACAGAAGGAGTTTTCAGAAGTGCTTGTTAATGAGGAAACTTCTGTACAAATTTGTTTATTCCACTAAACCTACAGAAGCTTGACTTACACCTTTGATCAAAGAGCTAATTGAAATGAAGAGAACTACACCTCACTTTAAATTAAAACAGACCTGCCATCAACTTCTCTGAGGAAAGTTCACATCCATGATTTTCTTAGAAATATATTCTGATTATCCACCCACACAACTATACATAGGAACAAAGTGTAAAGAAGCCAGAATGTTGCCAATAAGTGTATACAAATATCCACAGCCATATTAAGGCAGCACTACTATCCATGATTACAAAGGATGAGCCAATGGCTATTTTTCTTTCTTTCTTCTGGACTCCATAAGTGAAAATTGCTTTTGGCCTCAGTTATCTTCAGTGTTGTTGATGAGTCTGTTGTTTCTAACGTTTTCAAGCTATTGATATGCAACTGACACCTAAGCAACCCTAAAATATGCATTCACTAGGAGTAAGGCTCGTTGTGGGAAGAAATACAACAAGCTCTAGAAGGAAGTTCCAGGTGAGTGTCCTGGCTGTGGCTGGTGGGGTGGCAGAGGGAAGGGGAAAATGGAGGAAAGCCATGTTTATTTCCTTCTGCTTAGCTATAAGGCAGGGCTGTCTCCACTCATTTTGCTGCCCCAAGTGGGTGGTATGGCAGGACAGACTCATGGTAACAGGTATGGTTCCCTTCACCCCTGACTTATGTTGATTTGGGGTTATGCAGTGGCAGCTAAGGTAGAAAAGCACCTATGCCATGTCTTCTGGGTTCCAAGGGTCTGGAAAGCAGTTCCATAGCCAACTCTGTGTTGGGAAATACCTATAGATTTGAGGGGTGGAGCCTGGGGAGGGAAAGGGTGGGGCGAGACCTCAGCAGGGTATAATGCCATAGAGTCCACTGCCCAAAGCAGCCATTGTCTCCAGGAGAACTGATCTTGGTCATCTGGACATCCGTTGTAATAGCTGGAGATTTCCAGGTGCCACCTGGAGGTTGGCTTATGTTAATTTGGGGTTATGCAGTAACAGCTAAGGTGGAAAAGCACCTCCTCCTATGCCATGTTTTCTGGGTTCCAAGGGTCTGGAAAGTGGTTCCATAGCCAATTACATGGTTGCCAACTCTGGGTTGGGAAATACTTGTAGATTGAGGGGTAGAGCCTGGGGAGGACAGGGTTTGGGGTGGGGAGGGGCCTCAGCAGGGTATAATGCCATAGAGTCCACTGCCCAAAGCAGCCTTTGTCTCCAGGAGAACTGATCTTGGTCAGCTGGAGATCAGTTGTAATAGTTGGGAGATTTTCTGTAGGTGAAATAATGTGCTGTGGCTGGGGAACACGATGATTTCTGGGAGATATCCAGGCCCATAGAGATAACAAAACTGGGGCAAAATTAGTAAAATTGATTCACTCAAACACTCAAACACAATTCCTATGTACGCTAATACAGTAACTTTTATACTTGAAAATTACTTCTAAGTATACAAACTATCAACAAGGTATAGAACCTTAGCCATACAATATCTCAATGTTATACAAAATTATGAAACTACATGATATACTAACATTACAATAAACTCAAACAGAATACTAGTTGCTGCCAACAGCCAAAGAATTTGTAGAACTTCAGTACATTAGTTGCTGTTAACAGCCAAAGGATTGTAGAACTTTACAAAGCAGCTGGCTTTTGCTTGGTTTCGTATCGTAACTTCATCAGAAGCAAGTGAACTTATATTGTGTAAGAGTTTTCCTTGTATTGTAATATTACTTCCTGGTTTCTAAAGATATTTCTTCACGAGAGTTGCTACATTTAGTATCGGGACTAGCCCTTATTTCCTTTGAGGATTTCTCATATTGGACCTGCCTTTAACAGACTGAGCTTCGAAGCTGAAAAAATCTGGGAAATTTTCTGTAGGGGATATGATGTGCTGTGGCTGGGGAACACGGTGATTTCTGGGAGTTCTCCAGGCCCCACAGGGAGATTGGAAGCTCAAGTGACCATTTAAGGGAAGATTGGGATATGCATTTTACCTCAGGACACAGCAACAGCAAACTGTTTAGAATGTTAGAGGCAAAGGCCAATCAGGCCACATATGCAAATGACCTCTGTGTTCCAACTGGCTATGGGTGAGCGGGAGGAACAGCAAACTGTTTGGAATGTTGGAGGCGGGACTCAGGTAATGCGGCCAGTAGATAGGGACAGCTTCTGAGTGACACATCATGGAGCCAACTGATTTAGGAGTGTGTTGGATGTTCAGAAAATGCCACCCCCACTTCACAATTATATATAAGAAGAGATTTTAAACAGTAAAAATTCAACTTGAAGAAACTGGTGCCAAAATAAAGACCCCACCCTTCAAAGTTCATTTCTTACAGGTGAGACATAAAATTGAAATAGGGATAATCAATCAAATCAATAACTGCAGAATTTAGTATCATCCCTACTATGTATTTCTAGATACAAACCATTGAAATTATAAGGACATCTTGCCAAAGAGATACAGCCAGGATTGGGCTGAACGTACAGTTACCCCTTCCAGTACAGCTTCCAACCAGGCCATGGGATGGAGACAGCACTGGTCACACTCGTGGATGATCTTTGGAGGCATCTGGATCAAGGCGGCTTGACTGTGTTGCTGTTGATAGACCTGTTGGTGGTGTTCAACACAGTTGACCACTAGCTACTGGCCTGCTGCCTCGCCGACATGGGGATTCAGGGGTCTACCTTACAGTGGCTCTCCTTGTTTCTTCAAGTTGGGGACAAAGGGTGGCCATTGGGGAGCAGCTGTCCCGAAGGCACCTGCTATTCTGCGGAGTGCCCCAAGGTGCAGTGCTTTTCCTGATGCCTGGAGTCATGGGCTGGGTTGTCATCAGTATGCAGATGACATCCAGCTCTATCTGTTGTTGGGTGGCCAGTATGACTCCAGGCCAGAAGATCTGGACCTGGCATTGAAAGCTGTGGCTGATTGGCTTAGACTGAGTTGATTGAAATTGAATCCAATGGAGGTCTTGTGCCAGAGTTGGGGTGGTCCAAGGGTAGGGATCCCACTCCTGACTTTCAATGGGGCACCGTTGGTGCCAGCATTGGAGGTTAGGAGTCTGGGAGTACTCCTGGATGCCTCCTTAATGATGGAGGCCTAGGTAGCAGCCACTGCAAAGTCATCCTTTTATAACCTCCGGCTGACTAGGCAGTTGGTTCCCTTCCTTGAATGCAATGACCTGGCAAAGTGATCCACACAATGGTCACCTCAATATTAGATTACTGTGACGTTCTCTACATGGGGCTGCCCTTGTCCCAAATCCAGAAGCTGCAACTGGTGCAGAATGTGGCATCCAGGCTGTTGTTGGGTCTCCCCATGTGGGACCACACCCAACCTGCGCTAAAAGTTATGTACTGGCTGCCTATAGCATACCAAATTTGGTTCAAAGTGCTGGTTCTTACCTTTAAAGTCCTATATGGTCAGGTACCTACATACCTAAGGGACCACCTTTCCTCACATGTTCCCCAGAGAGCACTACGATCAGGATCCCCCCCAGAGAAGCCAGGCTGGCTGTGATGAGGGCCAGGGCTTTTTCAGTGGTGGCTCTGCACTGGTGGAATGAGCTCCTGGATGACATCAGGGCCCTGCGGGACCTTTTACAGTTCCACAGGGCCTACAAGACAGAGCTCTTCCACCAGGCCTTTGATTAAGGAACCGCACTATATAATTGAGGTCCTGGCCCCAATATTTACACCATCATCAACATCAATATTAATATCAATATTAACATCATTATAAATAGCTGGATACAACCCGGACTATGATAGCAGCTGATTGTTTGTACTGTTGGATGCTGCTCATGCCTGCCATCACATATGAATAATCCTAGTTCTAGCACTAGTATTTTGTATGTTTTATGTGTATATTGTTATGATTTTAGTTAAATTTGTTTTAGTTGTGCAATATCCTATGTAAGCCACCCTGAGCCTGCTTTGGCAGGGAGTGCAGGGTAGAAATAAAATAAATAAATAAATAAATACCTGAAAATCAGTTGTTCTGAATAACTAGGCTTAAGATCAGTTGTAGCATTAATCTGCCTTTACGGCCTCATGAATCAGAAAACCAGGTGAATGTTCTTAAATTTACAGGGAAGAGGAACTCCAAAACACTGAAATCTGTAATACTGAAATCCAGCATGTGCACCTTTCACTTAAAGTAAATGGATATGAGTATCCCCGTGCAGAATCATCAGATGGAGATCTATTGTATTGCTAACTGTAATGATTCCTTGTTTTATATGTGTGTGTGTCTCTTTAAAAGTTTGGTTGCATGGCTGAGATATATTAGAGTGGTTGAAGAGACAAGAGTGGTGTGATTGGTGATTGACAGAGAGGGGGAGGGGTTTTGGAAGTGGTTCTGGGTGGGTAAATATGTGTGCCTGTCAGGAGTGACAGTTACAGGTTTGACAGTTGAAAAAGACAGTTGTTAAGTTAGTTGAATTCTGAGTTCTGTGAGGGAAGCAGAAGTTCAGTTAAGTTATGTGTATGAAAGAAGTGAGAAGCAGTTCTGTGTGTAAGCCGTTAAGAACAGCCGAGGTTGTTCTGAGAGAATAGGAAAAAGTAAATGAAAGTAAAGTTAAAGAGTTACAAAGTTACCTGAAAGATCCCTGTCAATAAGGGAGCAGATTGTGGGTGAAACACCAAGCATGTGTTCAGTATTTAAACCGTACTAGTTACATTGTTCTACTCTTTTATATATGAATTACTTCAATAAATCTTCTTTTATTTAAGTATATCAGCTCTGAAAGAAATACTTCCCAGGACCACATAGTTCCCCATAAGCCTTACACTCGACCTACCTACCCAGTAATAGCTAAAGTGAAGTATAAAGGTTTGGAAAGCCTTAAATTTCCTGGTGGCACCCGGATATACCCTAGTAGACTAATATAAAGAACACTTTTAAAGGGAAACCAGACCTCCCCAGATAAGGGGTCGTCACACTAACATTATCTGATGTCATATTGGCTAGCAAGAAATGGAGAAACTTTTCGATTATGGCACTCTTGCCTTAAAAGTTCCTTAGCAGGCTGGTTCAAAAAGCTCTGTATTGGTTTTTCTGCAGTGTTTTCAACAAGGATCAGTGGTTTGGAAAGGCTTTCTTTGACTTCTTTTTCTATGTACTCCCCCCTGCCCCAGCCATCATCTCTTTGCTGGAGATAGTTCCTGTGGTGAAAGTACACCTAACACAAGAAGAAGAAGAAAAAGAAGAAGAGGAAGATGAAGAAGAAGAGGAGGAGGAGGAGGAGGAGAGATTGGATTTATACCCCGCCCTTCACTACCAAAAGGAGTCTCAGAGCAGCTTAAAAACGCCTTTCCCTTCCCCTCCCCACAACACACACCCTGTGAGGTAGGTGGGCTGAGAGAGTTCTGACAGAAACTGCTCTTTTCAAGAACAGCTGTGCCAGAACTATGGCTTGCCCAAGGTCATCCAGCAGGATGAGCAAGTGGAGGAGTGGGGAATCAAACCCGGTTCTCCCAGATTATAGTCCGCACACTTAACCACTACATCAAACTACCTATAGGCAGCTGGTAGAAACTGTACAATCAAAATATTTAATTTACACTCTGCTAATGCTCATAGATCAGTTTTTCAAAGCTTTCCAGTCTGGACAAATGCTTTAGATGAACCAGCTTATCCAGTTACCTTTCAGTTTGCCTGGTCAGGAGAAAGGCAACTGAAAAGTAAAAATGGGTTTTTTTGGAGTCCAATAAGATCAGTCACATAATAAATGGACTCTTCAGTATCTTCTGGATCCAAGTGACTGATATTTTTCACCAAGTAGAAGGGTGTATTCATACAGAAAAGAAATAAGAACTCCAGTCAGGTGGACCTCAAGATAAACTCTGAGAATGGAGGGAGAGGGCTTTCAATCTGGAACTTTCCTTACTGAAAGAGAGACAGAGGTCAGTGGCCTAGCTGAACAGAGAAGGTAGCTTCAAGAACTCACCAAGGCAAAACAAGCACCAAAAGACAGAAACTGAAATCTGATAACTTTAAGGTTATTCTGCCTTTTTCTAAAATAAAACCACAGGGACATGTTTCAGACATAAGGAATAAGAATGGTACATATCACTCTCTTTGTTTTTTATAAAAACATGTTCGTTAGATAAAACTCTACTTTCTCCCCCTTCTTTGTGACTGTAATGGCAACATAAACATGTAATAAAAACTTTTTTTAAGTGTGCACCCCAAGAAATTGTAAGAAAGAGCAATGCATTACTATTTTCCTTTCTGTTCCTGCAGCTGCATGCATTTATTCCTGACACCAAAGCAGACGACAACAACAACAGCAACACTTTGATAGTGTGGAAACTCTCTTTGTGCACTGAAGTTCCCATATAAGTAAACAGTATCTGGTTATGAAATCATTGTGTAATAAATTGCTTGGGAATGTTATGATACACTGAAAGCAAACATTATTATGGCCATTACATTTTATTCATAATATAAGTACATTTTATAGGCCGATTACCTGCTAGACTTGTCAACTACATGGGCTTCTTTTAAGACAACTAAGAATGCTCCATTTTCATGTTAGATAGATGGGCACAAAAAGAGTTTACCATCTGTCCTTACAAAAACCTTGCAAATCCCTTAAAGTACTTTCAAAGTACTTTCAGGCATGGTTTCCTGTCCTGAAAAACACAAAAGGCTCTGACAATAGCACTACAGCCAATCCGCATACAAAAGAACCTCCTCAGGTAACAGAAAATTTCCTCAGGAAACAATCCATATACAAAAGAACCTCCTCAAGAAAGCTCCTCCATTAACATGTTCATAGCCTGGGGAACTCCTACAAGATAATGACTTAGCCCTACCCCACCTTCCTGAGTAGATATAAATTACCTGCCTACCATTTTTCTTCTCACCTTGACACAGAGAGTACTCCATCTTTCTGTGTTATACCTCTGAGGATGCCAGTCACAGCCACTGTCAAACCATCAGGTCCTACAATGCCAAGACCACGGCCACACAACCCAGAAAATCTACAACAGCTAATGAACTCTGACTGTGAAAGGCTTCGACAACAGTATGGCTTGGCTTTAGTGAGATGCAAAGGCAGTCAAGAAGCACACTGTGATGCACCTTTAGTGGACATATATGCAGAAGACCATTGGGTAGTGAGGATGCAATAGTGAATCTTCACCTACTCTATGTTTGCCATTTGTTCTTGTTCAGGCTGCTGCAGGACTGTGGCCTGTCAAGCCAATTCCTAGCTAGCTATGCCTTCTATTGCATTGCATAGCTGAGTGCTGCCAAGGAGTGGTATAAAATAAGCAAACTACATGAAATGAGAGATCTTCCTCAAGACAACTACCTGACTTTTTACTCAGTCTTTACTATTATTATCCCATATAAAATCTTCACCCTAGCTCTTCAGAATCCACTGATGTGTCAGAAACTATGCAGGGATGCCATGGCACATGCCCCTGGAGCACATTTGCCTCTTCCAGGAGTCTCCAGGGAGCTGAAGGGATGTTGCAGGGCCTTTGTTTTCTTTTGCTGTATTTTGTAACCATCACCTTGCCTAACACCTAAGCAGGGCTTTTTTTGTACAAAAAGCCCAGCAGGAACTCATTAGCATAATAGACCATACCCAATAGAAGAGAAGAAGAAGAAGAGAAGAAGAGATTGGATTTATACCCCGCCCTTCACTTGGAGTCTCAGAGCGTCTTACAAACTCCTTTCCCTTCCCCTCCCCACAACAGACACCCTGTGAGGTGGGTGGGGCTGAGAGACCTCTGACAGAAACTGTTCTTTTTCAAGGACAGCTGTGCCAGAGCTTGTGACTGACCCACGGTCACATCAGCAGGTGCAAGTGGAGGAGTGGGGAATCAAACCCGGTTCTCCCAGATTAGAGTCCGCACACTTAACCACTACACCAAATAGCAGAAACGCATTAGCATATTAGGCAACACCCTGACAGTACAGCTCATTAGCATATTGAGCCACATCCCCACACCTTCCCTTGGCTTACCCGGGTGCCCCATGGCTGTGGGGAGCCTGGGCAAGCCCCCCTTGAAGGGAAGGGAAGGCAGTTTAAACTGCCTTCCCTTGGCTTGTCTGGGTGCCCTGCATTTGCGGCGAGCCCGGGCAAGCCGGCCCTTGGACAGGCCAGGGAAGGCATAGGGAGGCATTTAAATGTCTCCCCAATCCTTCCAGCCCCCCCCCTCCGGCCCACCAGCCTCGGAGTCGCCGGGGGGGTTGCTCTCCAAGCCTTCCCTCTGTAGCCACGCACACAGAGGTTTTGGCTGTAGTGGGCGTGGCCAACTCTGAAGCCAGCCGGAACTCCATTCCTGTGCGTTCCTGCCCAAAAATATCCCTGCACTTAAGTAAGCTTTAATAAATACCATCTTCAGCACACGCCATTTGTCACTGCCCAGACACTCTCTCCAACCCTGAGAGCAGAATCCTGGCAGGCCCAGCCTCTAGGGTTGCCAGGTCCCCTCAAAGTCCCCAGTGGGGGACTTTCAGGGGCATTACTGGAGGGGGTGGGGAGTCCCTAACATGATGACATCACACTGAAGTAACACCATCTTGTTGGGGAGCAGTGTCCCCGCCTCTCCCCAGCAGCTTTTACAGGCATCCTTTAAATGCTGCTGGAGAGAGGTGGGGGAGGAGGCCACACATGCCTGCATTCCAAGCCCTGAATTCAGGGCTTACAGTGCAGGCGTGCAACCATCGCTGCTTCCCAGCAGCATTTAAAGAAGTGGGCAGGAAGGAGTCCCTCCAAATCAGGCAACCCCCACCAAACCGGGGGGGGGGGTGGTCTGGCAAGCCTACCAGCCTCTCTCTGGAAGTAAGACAGCATCCCTTTTAGTCTTGCTATATTGCAAAGGTCTCATGGGGCTAGTTTTGTTCCAAGAATTCCTTCAATATGTTTCTAGAGTTGGTGGGTGAGTAATGAAAGATCAGGATATTGATAGTTTTAAAAAATCTCCAAAAAGAGGCAAAGGAAGTTCTTAATATTTATTTTGTTAATGAACATTGTAACAGGTATGTACTGAAGTGAGACAAATTAAAATTTCAAGGACAGTTGGGGTTGACTTTGCAAAGGTTTTTGTTTTGAATTTAATCACAATAATTAATGTAATAATTAAAAATGTTATGCTAAAGTGGGTTGCAATCAGCTTATTATTTGCCATGTTTATGCTTCCTGACAGTTTATGCAGTTTTTTTTTTACTACATTGAATTCACGCAGACGTCTTGAAGGCGGTCAATAAATGTGAATGCCTTCAAGTCTGGCTGCAGTTCTGTTTCAGCTCAGCTGCACTCCTGAAAGCACTTAATTGTGTCCTTAAAATGGTCCACGGGTGACAGAATCACTGGTGGGGTTCCCCCCCCCCCAAGGTATAAATGTGTGCAGTTTGTATTATTGTATTATTTGTCTGTTATCCTTGAAGAGCTGTCCTGATACTGATTTTTAAAAAAGTATTGAGAGCCCAAGGCTCTGGGCAAAAATATATATATCCACCCAATCCGGATATTGCCAGTGTGATGCAGCAGTTAGAGCATTGTACTAGGATCTGGACAAGCCACATTTGAATCCCCATAATGCCATGGGAACCTGTTTTTATCCATACTGTTTTATCTGTTTTAACTGCTGAATTGTTGGGTTTATATTGTTGTATACTGTTGTTATGATCTGCCCTGACCCGCTCAAAGGGAGGACTAAATAAAAGTTGAAATAAATAAATTCACTGGATGACCTTGGGTCAGTGTCAGTCTGTCTCTCAACTTAACTGACCATACAGGTTGTTAGGATAAAATGGAGGAGGAGATAATGATGTAAACTGCTTTGGGTCCCCATTGGGGAGAAAAGTGGGGTTTAAAGATCTGCATAAATAAATACATATGGATTACATGAGCTCATCAAACTTTTCCATATAATCAGCATACTTTTTTCTCCATTCCTCTTAATCTTCATTCGTTATCATTCATTGCCATTGCAAATACATAAAGATCTTGAAACATAACTCAATCTAAAAGACAGCAAAATCTGCAGTTAGAAATATGAGTATTTACAGTACCACTTAATGATAATACCCTATTCATTTCTACCTTACACTCATCATGTGGGATAGTAATTACAAACTATTAGAGGTGTATGAATATGTATTTTTCCATTTCTTTTAATTATCATGTGTAGTCAGGAAAGCTATTTTCTTCTCACCTATTTACTTTGGCTAATTTCACATTTACATTTGTTTCTTGTATGCTACTTTTAAACCATTTGTTATATTGTCCATAATTTGGCATCATTTTTTTACCATTTTTATGCCATGTAAATGCAAGAAATGCAAAAAACAGACATGATTTTGAATGCAATATATCATCAGATTTCATTAATATAGAACAAGGACAACTGCACTTCCATCCCCTGAAAAAACCATAAAAGAAACTTGAACATTTGAATCATCACTTGCCCCAGGCACCCATTAAATGAAGACATGAGACAATGGGCTGGGTTTAGCTGGTTTATTTAATTAACTGAAAATAATAACTGAAAAGTGACAGAGCCCTGTGCCTTGGTTTTACCATCAACAGCCTGTGCCCACCACATTAAAAAATAGATTATGATGAGCTGACTATCAAGTTAGATCACCTGAACATACCATCAGGATTTTTACCGCTATCTTTAAGCAATGTTATTAGTATTAGACCTACTGTTACTAGCACTTCATGATAGTTTTATTTTTTTAATTATTGTTCTATGTTTGTTTTATAATTGTTTATTATGTGTTTTGATCTTCTATGTAAGCCACCCTGAGCCTGCTTCGGCAGGGAGGGCAGGGTATAAATTGAACACATAAATAAATAGATAGATAGATCTGCATCACATTTAAATATCTAACATATTTAAACAGGGGGGCTGTCCAAGGTGGCCAGCCTGTAGTTGCCTTTTCTGGCAGATCCACCCTGAATCCAAACACAGCCAGCATCTTCTGCCTACTTGGTATATCATCGCCTGCACACAATGTGCCAAGAGGTACCCAGCCTAGCTCCTCACCTGATGTGCTGAACAGCTGCTACCAGGATTAGAAAGATGGTGCTCAGCACCAAGGGCTGCTCCTTCCCAGCTGCACCCCATTGCACAGCCAGTGGTGGGCTGTTCTGGACACGCCCTCAACCTCTTCAGATGTCTCAGGGTTCTTGGAGATCATCCCTACCTATTGTGATCAGCCCAACAAATCTCTGCCCTAGCTTATTGCCCCTTGCCCCACTTGCTAATTATAATGTCTTGCAGTCACTGATACAGGTCAGCTAAATAAACATTGGATCCAACAGGAAAAAAATGCACATAGTCATCCCCATACAAGTGCAGCATGTTCAGTTTGATGAAGTTCTCAATCCATGCTAATTGCAGGATTTTTTATTTTATTTTATTTATTTATTGGGATTTTTACCTTGCCCTTCCCACAAAATGGGCTCAGGGCAGCTTACAAGGGGCAAGGCCCATATAAAACAGGATAAAAGCAATAAAAACATTAATAACAATTAATCACAAACAATAATAATACTCAATTGAAAGCAGGATGGTCCCCGAATATATACAATGATGGTAAAAACAGTTCTCTGGGGATGATGTTGTCATATAGCTGATCCCAAGCAAATAAGTCCAATAATATCAATCGCGCAAAATTGTGGCAGATCTTCCCGGGCCATCCTTAACCCCGATGTTGTCCACATCATTGGTGGTGGTGGTAGTGGCGGCCCCTATGTGAAAGCCTGGTGGAAGAGCTCCATCTTGCAGGCCCTGCGGAACTGCATATGGTCCCGCAGGGCCCTGATCTCCTCCGAAAGCTTGTTCCACCAGGTAGGGGCCGCCACCGAAAAGGACCTGGCCCTAGTCGGGGCAAGCCTTGCCTCCCAGGGGCCTGGAACCACCAGGCGATGTTGCGCCCCAGACCAAAGTGCTCTTGGGGGTATATGTGGGGAAAGGCCCTGGCCTCAGGTAAGTTGGACCCTGGCCATATAGGGCTTTAAAGGTAAGTACCAGCACTTTGAAACGGATTCAGTATGCTATTGGCAGCCAGTGCAGTGCTTTCAGCCCAGCCCAGGCTAGATGTGCTCCCACTTGGGGAGACCCATCATCAGCCTGGCTGCCGCATTCTGCACTAGCTGCAGCTTCCGGATCTGTGCCAAAGGCAGCCCCATGTAGAGAGCATTACAGTAGTCTAACCTCGAGGTGACCGTCGCGTGGATCACTGTAGCCAGGTCATCGCGGCCGAGGAAGGGAACCAACTGCCGAATCAGCCTAAGATGATAAAATGCCAATCTGGCAGTGGCTGCCACCTGGGCCTCCATAGTTAAGGAGGGATCCAGGAGCACTCCCAAAGTCCTAACCTCCAACGCTGGCACCAACGGTGCCCCATCGAAGGTCGGGAGAGGGAGCCCCAACCCTGGTTCGCTCCAACTCAGGCACAGGACCTCTGTCTTCACTGGGTTTAGTTTCAGCTGGCTCAGCCTGAGCCACCCAGCCACAGCCTGTAGTGCCCAGTTCAGATCTTCTGGGTTGGAGCCAGACCAGCCACCCAACATCAGATAGAGCTGAGTGTTGTCAGCATATTGATGGCAACCCAGCCCAAACCTCCTGGCAATCTGGGCGAGGGGGCGCATATAGATGTTAAACAACATTGGGGAAAGCACTGCCCCCTAAGGCAAACCACATTTAAGTGGATGCCTCCAGGACGGCTGTTCCCCTATGGCCACCCTCTGTCCCCTAGCTTGGAGAAAAGAGGCAAGCCATTGAAGAGCGAGCCCCTGTATCCACACATCAGTGAGGCGGTGGGTCAGCAACTGGTGGTCAACCATGTCAAACGCGGTTGAAAGATCTAACAACAACAGTGCCGCCACACCGCCTCAATCCAGATGCCTCCGAAGGTCATCAGTAAAGGCAACCAGCACTGTCTCCATCCTGTGACCTGGGCGAAAGCCGGACTGGAATGGATCGAGGACAGAAGCGTCATCCAGAAAGCTCTGAAGCTTTGTCACCACTGCCCTCTCAATCAATTTGCCCAAATAGGGCAAATTGGACACCGGCCGATAGTTGGCCAATCCAGCCGGATCCAGAGTTCGTTTTTTCAGGAGAGTGCCTCAGGGAACCGTCCCTCCAAGAAAGACTTGTTGATAATGTCCCTTACGACACCTTGAAACCCCTTGTGGCCTCTTTTCAGTGTTTTTGCCTACCTCACACTGTTGTTGTGGTAGGAGAATTGGCTCTGAGGCCGTGCTGTTAACTAGGGTGTTGTCAGGAATCTGGCCTGGTTTTGTTTATGAGGGGGAACACCAACTGACAGACCCCTCCTTTATTGGGGGGTTGGTGCACTTTGCATGGACTTTGGATGGGGACTGTTGGTGGCCTGTGATACACCCTGGAGTTGGTCTCATGCTCCATGGCTAGAAGCAGTTGGCTCACTTCGGGGTTGTTAGCATGTTTGCTGCCTGGCAACAGCCATGATAAGGTTGGCTTGCACCAGGGGCTCAGTGGTTCACCCTGTCTAAGGTCAGGAAAGGGATCAGGGGATCCTTTTGCCTGACGTGAGTTGTGGCTTTTGCTAGTTACAGTTGATTCAAGTTAATCTGAAAGTTAAAATAAAGCTGCCCTTTAGTTTATACCAAATACCTGTGTTGGTCTCTTTCTTCCGACTATGTGTGCAAAAATCAGACTTTCAGTACTCAACTCAGTCAAAGTAGAAATCTGACTGACCCTCTTCTCAGCATACAGCTCTCTCCAGACTTTCTCTGCTCAGCTGATGCAAACCAATCAGATTGCTTGGAGCAGTCTGTCACTCAAGGCCCTCTGTTTCTGTGAAGAATTAACCCTTCTCTGCACTCTTCAGAACTAACTCCTTGTTTGACTGGGTAGGGAAATTCTCTAAAAGATCTATCCCCTTTCCTTGGCCCAAATGGGAGTTTCCGTCTAACTACACACAAGTCCTTGCCAATTTTCCCCAATTCTCCTGTCTGTGTTAAACTGCTCTCAGTCAGGGCTGAATTCAGAAACTGTCAGTACTCGACTCTTTTCAGATAGGGCTGAAATCAGACTGACTTCTCCTCAGCATCCAGTTCAGAAGTCTTTCTCTGCTCAGCTGATGTTAACCAATCAGATATCTTGGAACAGCCTGTCACTCAGGGCTCTCTGGCTCTGAGAAGAATGAACCCTTCAGAGTCCTTTATCTGTTTACACAGCACTTGTAAGCTTTTAAAAGTGCAGTCCATCACATCTTGTCTTCAAAGGAATACCCTGAATGCTTGGCCTAAGCAACACTGGAGATCCCCAGTGGTCCTCAAGACCATGCAGTACCCCTTAACCAACTGATCTGACTGGATGTGTCAAAGATGACCCACCCTTGTGCTGAAAGAGGCAATGCAGTCCACAGCCCTGTGTTCAAGGAACACCCTGAGTGTCTGGTTTGAGCAACATTGGCAATCCAATGTAAAATTGTAAATAGTTAAATAAAGTGGCCCTTGCTTGAATCCAAGATAGTGTCAGTCTCCTTATTTTGATTGGGTGGGGCAAAATCACAGTTTGATTTTGCAAACAGGAAAGAAACTTTGTGACTTTATTACTAAAGATTTAAATAGACAAAACAGATTTTAAAAAATCAAAATAAAGCACATACATGGAAAATAGTTGCTGCACTCATGTTTAATGAATATATGTCTAAAGAAAAAAATACAAAACATAAGCCTAGCTAAGTTACAATACAAGACAGTTTACTTTGGTGGAGCAAACACATCCCCAAACGCTCTACTGCCCCCTTTGCAGTGGAGCTTGGGTCTCAGCACAGGTCACAGCATCTGGGCAAAGCATTTGAGTGAAGAAAAAAGGAAAATTTCACCTTTTAAACCTTTTTGCTTGCTTTGATGGAAACTTCATCCCAACCCAGACTTAAAAATTTTGTCCCTCGTGGGAAGATATCCTAAACTCTTCCAATCAGGTTACTGGGCATGTAGCCCACATCTCCATACCACCGATCAGGTTTTTTATGACCAGCAACCATCCTCTTCCTTTTGCAGGTAAGCTAAATAGGCTATCTCTGAGTGGAAACCTAATTCCTGCTTCTCCTAACAACCTGGCACATTTTTATTGCCTTCCTAGTATGGAAATAAACAATTGTCACAGTTTCAGGGATTCTTCTATGCACTCTAAGGTATTATACTTTTCTGAATACACAAAGGCAACACTAACATTCCTAGTGGAATCAGCCATGCACCTAAGAAAAGCCCTACCAGGAGCAATGTCCTAGCACATGAAGTTCAGCTGTTCTACCTGAGAGTAACCTTCCTACTAACCCACAACTCCTGCCACAAGATTTCACATTCTTTGCACTTTCTGAAGGGACCTGTAATCCAGTGGTTTTTTGTTTATTTGTTTGTTTACAATCACACCTTTTCAAACACCCACAAACTTCAGCTCTCAGCTTTGGCCCTAATAGGGATTGCTAAACCCTCACTACAACCCTCAGCCAATAATGATGCACCCTGCTGATGGGGTATCATTCAAACCATCCAAAAACAGCACCCTAAGCTCTACTTGACTAGGGGCCCTTTATAGGTTTGCTCCCTGAGCTACCACCACTCAACAATTCTCCTTCTCCCCTGCCAACTCCACGGCTAGAACTGCACACATTAGAAAGGGCTCGTCATACTGAAGCAATACTTCCCCCTCCTTATTGTTAACCAAGTGGTAGTAAAAGATGGCTCCTCAAAGACAGGGCCCATTCCTCATATGGAAAATGCTTCAATGGAACCAATTGCTGACCCAGCTTAGCCAAGAGGTCTGCTAACTACCAGGGTGTAACTGACTATGGGGTATTAGTCACCAAGCACTGAAAATGTTTGGATTATCTTACTACTCACCCCTTCTGGCAAGAGTGATTGAGGTGCTCCTTCTGGCAAGGGTGCCAATGTGTTTGGCACCATGACAAGAAAACTTAGGCGCTGCTCCAGAGCCCTGCCACACCTTTTGCCACTTAATGTGCTTGAAACATGCATCTGATACCATACATACAATGCAGGTACATTAGTACTTTCATGCTTGCCCATGACTTGGTCTGTCCCCCATGATCTTCCATCAATGGCATCAGCACAGTTTTCCCCCACTTCAGTTCTCTGCTGCTGGCAAAGACACCATCCACGATGGCACCATGCAAGCAGCAAGGGTGACGCTCAGGCCAGGAGCTTCCCATAAGTGGGCTATTGCACAGATAAGGCCTGCAGGACCCAACTGGATTCCCCTGTTCTGGGCCGGCCCAGGTGCAAGCGGTGCCCTGGCACCTTAGGGCTACTGGCTGGTCACAAGCTGGGCACAAGCTGACCTCTGGAGCTGCTGCCCGAGCTGAGGCATACTGCTCACCACTCCCCAGGGGCCTGGAAACTCAGAAGGAAAAGCATGCTGTGTAAGTAGCTATGACAATGAGGCCTTCATGATCCCACTGGAAACCGTACAGTGGGCAAATTGTGCCCTGGCATCCTTGGGCCAAAGCTCAGAAGCTGGGGCCACTGGCTAGACTGAAGTTTGTTGCCTGCCAGACCCTCACCAAGGCCCCCCAAAGCACATTGCCATGACAAATTGTGCCTTGGTGTGTTTCCCCTGATCCTGATGCACACCTGTGAAATGCTATGTGGGATCCGGACTTGGTGGTCATCAGATCAAACCACATTCCTGGCCTTGCTCATGTCAAGCCACTGGGGCCTTGTCATGGGGATGAGGGGAAGGGTGGAGATCTGGTGGTGGGAAGGTAGGAGATCAGGCAGTAGACAAAAACCCATGTGGCAAAGAGGGCAACCTGGGGTGGTGCAATGCCTTAAATGGCCAGATTGGAACCCCCCCACCCTCTAGCCAAGTCCCAGCAGCAAAAGCCTGCTCAAAGGAGGTGCACCTAGAATATAACCTGAACTGCTGTGCCTTCCTGTTGGCTGCCAATCATTTTAGCATCGAATGGGGCTTTGTACCTTCTTTGAATTCCTAATCCCTTGCCAGGGCAAACTGCTCCCCAGCATTAATGGTGGGAATTCAACTTAAAATCGAAAACTGTAGTGCTGCAATCTCACTGAAAGATGTTGCTCAGAGATGCCAGAACTATAGCTTCAGTTTATTGGAATGACCCTCCCCCCCAGCAATTACTGAACTCTGTCATGAAAAGTTAATTACCATTCAAAGGGTAAAGTCAGTAAAAAGGGTAGAATGCAAGAATGGCCCATATTGGGGGGGGGGGGGAATTATGATGTGGTGAATGGGGTAAAACCATTAGAATAAACTTCTGTATGAATTTTCCCAGGCTTCCACTTGTTATACTCCATAAAACCATAAAAATTACTGATATTCACAGCAAATGTTATATTTAATAGCATCTTTGCTAAATATGATTAAACTGTTCTTTGTTTTAGGGTTTTATGGTAGCTCTGCACATTTGAGCCAGCATTAACCATTTGTAATTTCAAAGCATTTTCTTTTTATACATTTAGTTATTGCATTGATGTTCTGCTCTTACAAAGGGGCTCTCTGGGGTTCTCCCATCTAAGGGGCTGATCAGATCCAGCAACAAATGCTTCCAAACTATTCGCAGCTCCCAAAATAATATTCCGGTAGATACTAATTGAGCTATTAAAGAAGAACACCCCTGCATAACAACAACAAAATATAATTATTAATCATTGTTCTGTGGCAATATACAATCCCTGAAGACAATAGAGATCCAGACATTTAGAGGGGCCTTGTTGATGCATGGAAGATAATGAAGGAATATATTTAATGTTTTATAGGAATTGTGATAATATTTCCTGACTGTATACGGGGACACAGTTGACACCTTGATTTGTTGTAGGGTCTGATCCCTGGGTTTACATTTCTGTTAGGTTGTCCATTGTAGTTGGTATGAACCTGCCTACAAGAAAGTGCTGCCATCCAAGTTCTATTAGACAGAAGTATTATCCACAATGAGCTATAGATCAAGATCATTGGACTAGTTTGAGATGGGAGTAGATGACAAGGAGTAGATGACAAGGTGATCTATTATTATCTATCTGGGCCTATCTTCTTGTAGATTATTTCTGTACAGCAGTCTAATTTTTATCAGTCTGTTCCTTTGCATCTTTGGGTGAGTACTGTAATCCCAAGAATGTCTGTTGTAAATCCTACAGGTATGTAGTGGATAAAGCCAAGTCCTTCCCATTTTTCATACTTGCCTTTGTACCCTGGTGCCATCAGAACCCTTGGAGGGAAAGGGGAGTGAGAGTGAGCAGAGCCATCTATATACTAATACTGAAGTCACCCCCTGGTGTGTGGATACCTAAATCCGCGCACCGGGGGCACCTGGGGGGCAGGGAGATTTTTGTGCACACGTGGGACGGTCCCCAGGTGTGCACAAAAATCTGAAAACTTTAAAAAACTATCGGGGGGATATTTAAATCCCCCCAGAACTAAAAAAGCGTTCCCTGCACATGCGCAGGGAACACTTTGCGACATACCTGGCTTCAGTGCGGGGGGAAGGGAGCGAGCGAATGTTGAGGCCCAGCGGCAGTGGCGGGGGAGGGAGACCAGCGAGGCCCGGCGGCTGCAAGCCGCGGACCTCGCTTTGAAGCGGGGGTAGGGGTGGGTGTGGAGAGAGACCAGTGAGGGG
>NW_015171649.1:29543-29889 GCF_001447785.1 Gekko japonicus
AGAGTTCCCCCACTCCTCCCCCCCCCCGCGATTTTCGCGGGTCCCCTTTCTTGTTTAACATATTTTTTAAAAATTAGACAGTGTTTTGAGGTCTCTTAGGCAGGTAAAGGATCTATCTTGGTCTGCAATCTGTTCAAGGGGAAGATGATTGTTTGCCCCCCAAGCCAGAAATAATGAGGTAGACACAAGTGTTGGGTTTAACTATAGGGCCACTTTCTTAACTGATAACTTAAGCTGGAACCAACAGCAAGGGCAACACAGCATGCGGTATGGTCAAGGCCAGAGGTCGAGGACCCCTCCCTTACCTCTTCAATAGGGCGAGCCACCCTGCCCCAGGTGGGAGCCC
>NW_015171649.1:30142-33815 GCF_001447785.1 Gekko japonicus
AACAGGGCGGGAGGGTGGGCCAATGAACCACGCAGGACGGCTGAGGAAAAGAGGCGGGGCTAGGCTTTTAAGCCTTCACTGCCCTGCCCCCTCACAAGGCACGTATGTGGCGCTTTTTGGCGTCTAACCATTCTCTGCCTCTTCCGGCTGGGAGGCAAAGGCGCTTCTCCAGTCCAACGGCCGTACCGGCCATGGGCTGTTTGAAAAGTATTAGTGTGGTAGTCTGGAGTGGCCCATACTGGTATAAGAGTCTCCTTCATAAAGTCTCTTACATAGTCTTTCTCGTATTATAAATGATGTCCATATATTGGAGCATCCCCAAAGCCCACCATGGCTGATGCCTTACTATCACTGCTGCATAGATTAAAAATCCTGGGAACCAGTTTGTGCAGGTTCTGTCCACTCTGCACCTCATCAGGTGTTCCTTCTCCTGCTCATCTAGGCCCCCAAATGGAATGGCACCTGCTGACACCAAGTCATATACAGAACCCCCAAGATTTGAAAAACCAGCACCTGAGTTTGTGTAGCCCCATCCAGGCCATACCTTCCCAACCTGCATAGGGTGACCATCTGCATGGCATTGTGTGCTCAACACTACCTTGTACTGCTTGGCACCTTGGGCGCCAGAGCCCCATGGCCAATATGACCTTCCTTGCCCATTGTTCTCTACCTTACCTTCCCTCCTTGGAGGTCCTTTGTAAAGCTCCACCTGGAGCTTCTCTGCGCCCTGGCTCTCTTGCTTGTCATCCACATGCTGCCTCTGGACCAGTTGACCCAATGTTGATGCCACTTTACCCTGTCTATCCTTGAAAAAAGCTAAGCGTGCCAACACCTGAGCCTGAAAGGATTGTTTAGGAAAGGATTTAGACATGTCATGTGAAAGAGCATGCTCACCCCGTCAACTCTCAAGGGCTGCTTGCTTCTTGAGGATGACTGCATTGACAGGGTCCTGCTCATCATCATCAAAGGAGTATGAAAGAGTGGGCTGTTGTGGAGGCTTCTGAGTAGGCTTCTTTGGGGCTGGCTGTTTGCCCATAGGAGCACCCTGGCCTTTCTTAGGAGCCATTATTAAAATGAAATTGCATGGGAGCTGGTGTTTTTTGGCCCCTAGTTTGCTATGCACCCTTAGTTGCCTCACCTAAAAGCGACTCCTTCAGGAGCATAGTTACGTTCACACTTAGGCCTCAAAGGTATGCACTCTGGCAGTCACTTAAAATGGCTGCCCAGCAAAGCATTTCAAAATGGCCACTGTAGAGCCCTTCTCAAAAGGCCTCCTGGAAGGCCGACCTATAAGGCCACACTCAAAATGGCCACCCTACAGAGGCCCACCCAAAATGGCTGCCACTAGATACCATCACCAAAAATGGCCACCAACAATGCAGATGGAGGCCTTCAAACCCACATGTGCCCTGTCTGTTCTTAGCAGTCAGTGCAGGGCCTGGTTGCCAAATAGCGCCTCCTAACTGATCAGCCAGGCTGATGCTCCTGATGGCCATTTGAAAAAAAAATTAATTACCCTTGTACCCAAACAGCTGTTAGGCCTACTCTAGGTCAGCCAAAACTATTTATTTGAATACCAGGCCATTGGGGCAAGGAGTCTGAATCACCAGGCCAGCAATGCCTATCCAAATAGGACTATGGCTGCCGGGGAGGGGACGTCTAGTAGCAAAATATTCTCCTAACAACCCTACCCCAGGCTGGACTAGGCCAGGCTAGTAAGCCAGGCTGGACTAGGGTTGCCAAATCCTACCTCAAGCCGCAGCGGGGGACTCCCGGCTTGCTCCAGGAGCACCCGCGCGTGTGCAAAGCGCGTGCAGGCCACGAGCACGTCACCCGGAAGTGACCTGGCTCTGGCAGGCATGCCGGGGGCAGGGCTGCAGTCATCCGAGGGAAAAACATAGAGTTTTCCCTCGGATGACCGCACGCCCGGCGTGGCTGCGTCACTTCTGGGTGACGTGCTGACTCCGGGCACGTCCCGTGCTTTGGGGGTGGTGTTCCCCCTGGGGCCCGATCCACTGGTGGCGGGGAACGGGGCTCCGGGGCGGGGGTTTCCCCGCCCCCCAGGGAGACTTGGCAAGCCTAGGCTGGACTTATTTTATTTATTTAGACTTATACCCTTCCCTCTCAGCCAAGGCCAGCTCAGGGTGGCTTACAACAGAATAAAACACCCACATAAATTTAAATCATCCTAAAAACAGATAAAGCATTGCTCTAAAAGCCCCTGCACAGAGCCGTGGGGGGAGAGACAATATTTGGTGGGGGGGGGAGTAAAGAAAAGGGGAAGGATTGGGAGGTGGGGTGGCCCAGCAGCCTTACCAACTGCAGTCACCCACCACCCAGGGCCCAAACAAGGCAAGGCTCCTTCTTTATTCTATTCTAGTCTTTTTTAAAAAACATTATTTTAAATGCCCTGAGAGCCGCAGCTCTGACACAGCTTGGAGATCCGGCCACGGAGCAGCCACATAAATCAGGCTGTAGACGCAGCCCTGGAAGGAGGCCAGTAAGGGGTGCCCTGCAGCCGCAAGATGCAAGTGTGGTCCCAAAAATCAAGCCGCCAACACGGCCCCAATGTCCCACCCGCAGGCCCTACGCCCATGCTACAACGCAGCTCAGCCTCATGGCCATGGATGCAGCTCAAACTAGATCCTCGCCGTTCCAGCCCCCTTTCCCAGACTTTGCCGCCTCACTGCTTTGTTTTTTGGTTGTTGTTTTTTTAAATTAGATCAGCCCTGCCTCGCTGTCACCTGAAAGGTAGGCAAGGCCTTGGAAAGCTCCCTGATGTGTTCGGAGCTACTACAGCTACCGAGCATGAGTTTCAACTGTCTGGGCGGGAGCAGAGCCCGGCCGTTTGTGCTGTGTCATGGTGACTGTTGCTGCCCCGGTCTCCTCCGGGGCGGCAAAACAGCCCACGGCATCCAGCGTCAGCACCGGGAGGCCGGGAGCTCCAATGTTGGTGCATTGTTAATTCGTATGTTGAAAAGCCGGCAGCTCTTTAGGAATGACTTATTCACTGTTGTGATGAAAACATGATGTCTAGCTGCTATTGCTCTACTCAGTAGTGTATGTACATACATATGTAAGTGGTGTCAAGTTGCTACCAACTTATGCCAACCCTAGCAAGTGGCTGTCAAGGGAAGTGAGAAGCAGAGATTGTTTGGTATAGCCTTTCTCTGCAGAGTCTTCTTTGGTGGTTTCCCATCCAAGTACAAACCCTGCTTAGCTTCCTAGATCTGACAGTGGTGTGGCAGAAGTATCTTTTTTTAGATGCAGATGGAGGATGTATCATAAGTGAATTGGGATGGTAAAGTAATGTAATAATAATTTATGATGCAAATAAAAAAAATATTTAAAAAAAAGATGCAGATGGAGGGAATAGGCATCCCGCATCACACTGCATAATATGTATGGATTGGTGGACCACCCCGATGAAAAAAAACCCAAAATCTTCTACTTTTGTGTGGCATGGGTGATGGACAGTGTTGCTGGGTGAGTTTAAAGTATTATTGTTGTTGCATATTGCATACGGTCAAAATAATCACTGTCCTTTTTTGGGTAGAGAAGTAAACTTTCTAACATAGATGGCTTGCTTACCAATGTAACATGGGGGGCTGGTTTTCTGAAGAAGAGTTTAGCTTGGAAAGGTTTTTCTTGATCCTCTCATTTTTGCTGCATG
>NW_015171649.1:33861-68467 GCF_001447785.1 Gekko japonicus
TAAACCGACTGAGAGTTAAGAGTCCACTACAATCTGTCTGACACTTAAAGCAGACTGTAGTGGATTCTTCACTCTCAGACAATTTGGTATAATGTCCTGTTGTTTACATTTGGATAAAACGATAACATCTGTTTATATCTGTGAAAGAACGCAGGAGATATTTTCATTATCCAGTGCCAATGCAGTTTCTGTTTTGTATTCTGTGGTAAGTGCAGTTTTAGTGTGTGCGCGTGTGCACACAAGCGCATGGGGGAGAGGAGTTGAAGGCAATTACCGCACAATGAGTTAAAATATTTTGTCCATTTGACATAATAGTCATTTTCTTATGTGTTAATTAAAACAAACACATTTCCCCCCCAAGGTCAACTCAATGCAAAATGGTTTTGGCCTTGAGAGCCAGTTTGGTGTAGAGGTTAAGTGTGCGGACTCTAATCTGGGAGAACCGGGTTTGATTCCCCACTCCTCCACTTGCACCTGCTGATGTGATCTTGGGTCAGTCACAAGCCGGACCAGCACAGCTGTACCTGAAAGAGCAGTTTGTGTCAGAGTTCTCTCAGCCCCACCCACCTCACAGGGTGTCTGTTGTGTGGAGGGGAAGGGAAAGGAGTTTGTAAGCCGCTCTGAGACTCCAAGTGAAGGGTGGGGTATAAATCCAATCTCTTCTTCTTCTTCAGTCCAAACATTTGTTTGCCAACAGTTATTCCACTTCTAGTACAGGATCTCTGATTAAAACAGCCAATTCTGGGGAGGGGGGGATCAAAAATCTGAATTTATTGCTAAGATATAGCAGCTGAAAATTGGTGACATCCAAACACCCCTTCACTCCTATTATATCATATTTGGGCCACTAATTACAATGTTGCTTTTTAAATGATCAGAAACAGATGGCTTCCTTTTACAAATTTTAAGTTGACTCTCAGTATTTAAGAGAATGCACATTTTCACAATACTTCTTGGGAATTAGAATGCGGGGCTGAATGGGCAGCAGATAGTTGCCTAAGGAAATGTGTGACATTTCCATTATGATTATTCAATTGCTGGACTGCAGAGAGAACTGGGGCATTGCCCTGTGCTCCATTTCCCCTTAAAACTAAGTCAGTTTCAGCTACTGGGAACAAAGGATGGTTTCTGTTGAGACCAGTAAGGACTTAAAGTGATCAAGTCCTAGCAGATGCCATCAGCAGCTTCTGGTCCAAGCTGCCTGTTCTAATGAATGCCAACTGCACAGGTGCAAAAGTGGGACATCAGCCTGAAATATGACTCATTAATTATGAGCAAAGTAAGAATCAATAGCACGACTCATAATAAAAATGAACACTACTGAGGAGTGAAAATACTCAAAATGAGTCCATTATTTGTGAACCTCATCAGCATCTTTAAATTTAGCAGTGGCCCTTCTCCTGGTGTTAAACCTGGCTGAAAGGATTAAAAGATACTCAGAGCAGTATAGGGAGAAAAAATGTGTTTAGAATGTGTTCACAGTTAACGAGCAAGAGATGTGGGGGTTTTCCCCCTTTCTGAAAGTTACTGTTCTGCTTGCGCTGCTAAGATCTTCACCTTTAATTCCCAGAGGCGATTACACCACATCATTTTACATCACTGCTTTCCTGTAAAGTATGATGGGATCTTTTGAGCACAAATGCTCCCTTTTTAAAAAGTGTTATTAAAAGAGGAGGGGGGAAAGGCATGATAGACCAATATAACATAACCATCAGTGCTACTTTAGGAATATGGGAGGAAGTGAAAAAAATAATGGTCCTTATCATGGACCACTGGTCATGAGTAGCTGGTGATCTAAGAACATAAGAACATAAGAGATGCCAATGTTGGATCAGGCCAAAGGCCCATCCAGTCCAACACTCTGTATCACACAGTGGCCAGAAATACCAGTGCCATCAGGAGGTCCACCAGTGGGGCCAGGACATTAGAAGCCCTCCCACTGTTGACCCCCCCCCAAGCACCAAGAAGACAGAGCATCACTTGCCCCAGAGCCCCTATCTATACCATGTGGCTAATAGCCACTGATGGACCTCTGCTCCATATGCTTATCTAATTCCCTTTTGAAGCTGTCAATGCTTGTAACCACCACCACCTCCTGTGGCAGTAAGTTCCAAGTGTTAATCACTCTATGGGTGAAGAAGTACTTCCTTTTATCCGTTCTAATGTGTTTTACTTCCTTTTATCCGTTCTAACCCGACCGCTCAGCAATTTCATTGAGTGCCCACGAGTTCTGCATCTGGGATGCAGGTGCACTTTCCTTTCACATGAAAAGACATTTTGAGCCCGTTCAATAAGATTTTTATTTATGCTTTTGATTTGTTTGAAGTATATATATTTGATGGATTGGGGGGGGGAGTCAAAGCTCCCACTGAGTTAGTGTACGCCTTTTGTACAAACCTTAACTGGTCTTGGGTTCTGAGCCACTGGTGGACATCATCCACAAGGATATTGAGCTTTTTACTATAAAAATAAATTGCTAGACATTAAAACTAAAAGACAAGCAACTGAAAGGGCAAAGGAGAATACATAACAAACCAGATGTTAAAGTGAGTGATAAAGTGAGGAAATGTTGTTTCAGGCCATTAGGAAAAAACCTCTAGCTTGTAGTCTGATGAAATAAAGGATGCGCTGCATTACATGCTTAATCTATTTAGGTGATGTGGGTGTCACTGGTTTCAAACCACACTCAAGCCTTCTTAGATGGAGCAGGAAACATTTCACTTCTCCCTTAGAAGGGTGGGAATAGAGAAAAACTGACATGGTCCTTATATTAAGAAAAGTGTAATTGAATTTAGATGATGCGCTAGGGCAAGAGTCAGTGGACACCAAATTAAGTAATATTAACTGGTGGTTCCCCACACTCCTTTTTATTTCCCTCACAATATCAGTATGCAATGCACTAACCACATATGTAGCAGAATGAAGTGGTAAAGACTTAACTTGGTACAATGGACTATAAACAATGATTTTTTTTTCAGTATTCTCCTCCATAAATTCTGATTTTCAGTTGTGTTCAAGAATGACTCCTTGGTAGAGAAGAGCATTTTTGAATCACCTTTGTTCAAGCCATTAGGCCTTTGGATGCAATCTTAAAGTTACTTCTTGTTGGCAGAGTTTAAATATGCAAAGGAAGTGGAACACTGACTGTTTAGAGAAAAATAAGTAGGTTTATTAAAGAACAACAAACTATTATAGAACATAGAAGAGAGAGAACCTTAACTGTCTAACCAATCTTGAAGGAGGAACAACAACAACAGAAGCTCTGTAGGAACAGAAAGTCTCCAAAAGAGCCAATTAGGAGACAGGAAGGACATAATTTGAAAATATGGGAGGTCCCTAATCTAAGAACAAAAGAGAACATAAGAACATAATAGAAGCCAATGTTGGATCAGGCCAATGGCCCATCTAGTCCAACACTCTGTCACACAGTGGCAAAAAATACCAGGTGCCATCAGGAGGTCCACCAGTGGGGCCGGGACACTAGAAGCCCTCCCACTGTTGCCCTCCCTAGGGACCAAGAATACAGTACATCACTTGCCCCAGACTGAGAATTCCTATCTATATCTTGTGGCTAATAGCCACTGATGGACCTCTGCTCCATATGTATATCCAGTTCCCTCTTGAAGCTGTCCATGCTTGTAGCCACCACCACCTACTGTGGCAGTGAATTCCATGTGTTAATCACTCTTTGGGTGAAAAAGTTCTTCCTTTTATCTGTTCTAACCCAACTGCTCAGCAATTTCATTGAGTGCCCACAAGTTCTTGTATTGTGAGAAAGGGAGAAAAGTAATTCTTTCTCTACCTGCTCTATCCCATGCATAATCTTGTAAACATCGATCATGTCACCCCTCAGCCATAGTTTCTCCAAGCTAAAGAGTCCCAAGCACTTTAACATTTCTTCATAGGGAAAGTGTTCCAACCTTTTGATCATTCTAGTTGCCCTTTTCTGCATTATCTCCAATGCTATAATATTCTTTTTGAGGTGTGGTGACCAGAACTGTACACAGTACTCCAAAGGAGGTTGCACCATTGATCCATACAGTGGCATTATGATACTGGCTGATTTGTTTTCAGTTCCCTTCGTAATAATCCACAGCATAGTGTTGGCCTTTTTTATTGCAGTCGCACACTGTCTAGACATTTTCATTGAGTTATCTACTACGACTCCAAGATATCTCTCTTGGTCAATCTCTGCCAGTTCGGACTCCATGAATGTGTATTTATATTTAGGATTTTTGGCTCCAATGTGCATCACTTTGCACTTGGCCACACTGAGCCCAATTTGCCATGTTGACACCCACTCACCCATCCTTGACAGATCCTCTTGGAGTGCCTCACAATCCTCCCTGGTTGTCACCACCCTGAACAACTTTGTGTCATCTGCAAATTTAGCCACTTCAGTGCTTACTCCCAACTCCAAATCATTAATGAACAAGTTAAAAAGCATTGGGCTGAGTATTGATCCAGCTATGCTAACTAGCAATCCTTCAGCTGCCCCCTGTAGGGTGATCTTCTGATCCTTTTCATATATTTTATGTTCCAACTCTTATTTGAGCAGTTATTTGAAAGTATGTTTGATTGAAATGAGTGACTATGGATATTTAGGAGGTGGATGGGGAGGGGACACCTCCTGGAGCCTCAGCTAGGAAGAAGAGAGGATTTCCCTTCTACCAGGCTCCTTTTCCTCCATTCAGGACATTTCTGCTTTCTTTCTAGCAACCAGGAATATCAGCCTGATGCCTCTTTCACAGCTCCTGGCAGCTGAGGCTGAAATAGCCCTCAGCATCCTGTACAGGCACCACCTACCAACCCCCAGACTTAGAAAACTATGAATCTTCCTTGGTTCATGTTTCCCCAGCAACTGGATCAGTGCCAGGCACTTCTTGCAGCCTCCCTCAGGATAATGGGCTGGCTATCCCCTCTGTTTTCAGGGGGCCCTGAAAAATGAAAGCCATACCTATTAAAATGTTTTAGCATGCAACTTTCAGAAAGCCTTTTATTATTTCAACTGCATAGCAGAAGTAGAGAGCATATTGATAAACTCTTCATGTCTTTTGCTATAGAAAATGTTGATATCCTCAAATGCTCTTCTGAATTTGGGTTCGCCTCCAAAATTTACTAAACTTGGATTGAATTTTAGTTTGTCTTATTTTTAAGACACCAATAGTGCACTTAAAATTTTAATAGTTGTATAAAAGCTCCTTGGTTCCTCATTTAGCTGTTCTAAAAATAAAAAAGCAAGCAGTTATTTTAATTATAGAGTACATATAACAAATTGACATAATTATAATTAATGCAGGAAAGATGGTGAGAACTTGGGGAAGTGGGAAATTAACTCAAGACCCAAGATAAAGTGCTGTGTTCCACTTAGACAGAGATATGTATATATGCTATATATGAGTTCCTATCCATCCTACAGAAATATATTAGAAGTAACTCACTCTTATAAAACAAAGGAGAATCAAATATGGGGTCCAGATCAATGTTCCCTCTAAGCTGTGGAGTCCTGTGAGCACAAATTCTACTTTGTGAGCGACTGGCAGTAAAGTTGTGAGCAGGTGATTTGGCCACTGCATAAAATAGTTTGCTCTGGAGCCCTCCTTCCTGAGCTAAGACAAAAATGTGTGAGCCAGAGGCTAAAAAACTGTGAGCTGGCCCACAGTAACTCAGCTTAGAGGGAACACTGGTCCAGATATATATAATGGTCCTGATCCATTTCAAATTAGTCACAAATAAGTCCCGTTGAAACCGGAGGAACAAACTAGTAGCGACAAAAATGATTGTTTCCAATTAGATTTAATCACTCTCAGTTGTAACTGAATCAGGTCCAAAATCTTTTACAATGCTCTGAGTCAAGACATATGATTTTTTTTTTAAAAAAACCTAGCATATTGTTTACACTTATTGCACCAAGCAAGAACCGCCGTGGAAAAAAGCTAAGAAGGAAAGAAGACCCTGCCAAAAATAGGGGGTGCCTGGGTAAGGAATTCACCTCCCCTGTCTATGTGCCCCTAGGTTAGAAAAACTGTACAAACTATGTAAACCGCCCCGAGTCTCCAGAAAGGGGTGGTATAGAAATCCAATGTGTGATGTAATGTAATGTATTGATGTACTTGGAAAAAATGGCAAATGTTCTAAATTTCTCTTCCTGTCTAAGTTACATACTTTATTCTGGGCCTTAAAATTGGCTTGGGAAAATGACAATCGGGGGGGGGGGGGGAGGAGGGGGAATGAAGTACATGAGTCTGGATACAGGAGAAAATATTCCTGAGTAACAAGAAGGAATATCGCCAGATATAGAAAGAATTTGACCATTTATTACTAACGTAGCAAAGTAACATCGAAAAATGACAGCTTTGATGAGCTTTTATTGCAAAATTCTTCACGCTTCATTAAATATGAAGAATAGAAGAAGAATACAGGAGTCAAAAGACAAATCTCAATGTATCACTAATGAATGACAAAAAAATGGAAAGACAAAGAGCAAATCAGTGCATCTGGGAAGACTATATTACAGCAGGAAATGTAACTAATGTGAGATGAATCTTTTTAAAAGACCGAAAAGGAAAGAAGAAGATGAGATGAAGTTCATTGGTTATTTCTTTGAGATGAAGAGCCAAATTGTATTCCTTAATTCATTACCCAACAAAGACAGACTAAGCGGAACTGTCAGCACTGTATTAAAAAGGGGGCAAAGTGTTGTAAAAAGGTAGATTTTATTGCAGGAGTGAATTATGAATATTCAGAAAGTAGAAAAGGAAAGCCCATAAAGAAAGGCAAATGAAACAAATCTGCATTTGTGATTAAAGGAATTTTAATTAGTACTCTATATTGCTATCCAAATTCTTTTCTAAGCATCGCCATGGAAGAGGTTGACCACTGTGCACATATCCTGCAAACTTTCAATGCTTTGTGTTGGTTAAGCTTCTCAATGTTGCTGGATATTATTCTGACATAACCATTCATTTCCTGGATTTTCCAGTCTTAGAATAAAGTCTAATCTGAATTTCAGACTATTGTGATCTGGGACAGACAGGTTCATATCTCAGCCAGCTGTGACTATCATTGGGCCAATCATCTTCTCACCTCACAGGGTTGTTGTAAGACAAAACAGAGGAGAGGAGAACCGAGAACTCCTTGGAGGAAAAGTGGTAGTATGACTTGTAATTATACATTTTAAATAAGCAGCCACTTCAATGAATTGCAATATCTATCATATTAAGAGCTTGTTTATATAAAAAGTATTCTGTAGCCCGTTTAAGACTGTATGTTCCCTTAAAAGCCCAATCTTGTAACTGCTGTACCTACATCTATTAAAGTTGTGTTTACAGTGCTGATATTATGCTCAACTGCTATCATAATGGCATTCATTCTTATAGTGAGATTTACTCCAAAGTAAATAGGCACATAGTTGGGGTGCCACTCAATCCTAGGGAAGTATATAGCATACCACAATGGAAGACTGTAAAGAATAGAAGAAGAATACAGGAGTCAAAAGACAAATCTCAATGTATCACTTATCCTTGTACAAGATAAGAAGAATGTACTACCTGGTTCAGTGTTCTTTATATCCTCCCTCATTGAAGGTGGACTGATGATTAGGCAAAGCATTAAAAATGATTTTTTTTAAAAAAAAATGATTATTTTAAGAAAGATTGGAGCAAACTCTGAAAAAAGATCCTTTTGTCGTAAGACCCTACTGTTGTTTATGTATTGATGTTGGATGGGAAGCTATCCCATATCACTAGGCAGTATTCCTTCCTGTAGCAACAGCAGAAACATGTTTATTATGCTACACTTTTACACATGTTGAATAATGCACTTTAAATCTACTCTCAAAGCACTTTGCAACTGGATTTTACTGTGTACAATGGCAAAAGCCATTTGCAAACAATTGTTAGAGCGCATAAAAATGGATTGAAAGTGCCTTATTCAGCATGTCTGGAAGCACTAGTATGCTTAATTTATCAATGAGAAAATGTGAGAGTGGTCTATTTTCTTCTTAACACTAATTTTTTATGAACCAGTTGCCTGCTGATTTCATTGGAGATTAAGATTATCATAGCCCTTCAAAGCATTTTACTGGCTCTAATCCTTAAACTAATGGATAACAAAATCCCCCAAAGCCCTTACATCCATTCCTCCCTCCATTCTGGGTTGAACAGGTATGTCAAATACTACACTGGTTCTATAGGCAATTGGCCATTTCCTAAACCTAAAAATCTTCCTGCTTTTAGATTACCTCATCCTCATACATGATCAAGCTCACATGTTGGACTTGTTAGTTTTGTCATTGTAGGTGTCACATGGCCTGTTTCAGCTGCTTGGGAAAGGTTTTCTCCTGCTTGTGGATGTATTCAGATCCCACCCCATAAAAGGCATTTTATCTGTAGACATTGGCACAGCACAGAAGGAAGAGAGGTGCGATGGAACGCTGAGAGAGCCGACATAGCCTGCAGTGCCCTTGCTGATCTATGCCTGCACTCTGTGATACTGTACTTTCCATTCCGCTCTCCTTGCCAATGTGTATCATTCCTTGTCAAACGATTCACTGACTCCAGAGTATATGGCAGCTTAAAAGCTGTATCTTTTTGCCAAGGTTACTGCTCTACTGTCTTCTTTCCTTTCATATTCACTCCCTGGTTTGTTTGAGCAAGAAGTGCCTGTAGCTGATAAGTAGTCTTTGCGGAGTTACCATTTCAGCTGGGAAAAATAAAAGACACAGAATACAATCACCACGATTCAGACCTAGTGACCACCATTCAGTCTTTCATAACCTTGTGGTTGGACCACTGTAATGCATTCTATCTGAGGCTGCCGTGATTATGCTTTGGAAGCCTCTGCTGGAACAGGATGCAATGGGCTACCTCCACAGCATCTGTGTTAGCGATCTATTGTCTCTCAGGCATTACTCAAAGTGCTGCTTTTGCCTACAAAGCTTGGACTGTCTGTTCCACTGTAATTTGCTGAGAACTTGGTTCATTATCAGGAGAATGCCATGCTACCAATATAAACTAGGAATTTGCCCTTGGGTTTTAGGGCAGGAACCACTCCTGGAATGTGTTCCTGCCCCTGTAGGATTCAAACCTGACTCACAATTGTTTGATGTTAAATTACAGTATCTTGTTCTTTTTGGAACAAGAGGGAGCTGTACAGGCGAGACGGTCTCCACTTGTCCCGAGAAGGAACCAGGCTGCTGGCGCTTAAAATCAAAAAGGTGGCAGAGCAGTTTTTAAACTGAATATTGGGGGAAAGCCGACAGGAGATGAAAAGTCTCTGGTTCGGGTTGGCTCATCTCAGAGAGATGAGGGGGTACCTGTTGCTTTTCTACAGGGAGGTGGATTGAAATTGTCCACTGAGAACATGGCTAGTGACATGGACTGCCTGACAAGATCTCAAGATAGCAAGGGGAAGGTGGCAGGCTTAACCAGTATGGGAAATTACAGCTGTTTCTATACAAATGCTCGAAGTGTCCGAGGTAAAATCAGGGAGTTGGTGTCGGAGGGAAAAATAGACATTGTGGGTATTTCAGAAACTTGGTGGGATGAGGAAAATCAGTGGGACACAGTGATTCCCGGTTATATATTATATCGGAAGGATAGGGGGGGAAGGGTTGGAGGTGGGGTGGCTCTGTATGTCAGAGAGGGTATAAAGTCCAGAAAGATCGAGAGGCTAAGAGAATTGGATTCGCTTCTTGAAGTTCTGTGGGTTGAAATAGGGGGGCCAAAAGGAAACTTAACACTGGGAGTTTGTTATCGCCCACCGGATCAAAAGATAGAGGAGGATTATAAAATGATGAATGAATTAAAGATAGCAGCTAGACAAAAACACTGTGTCGTAATAGGTGATTTTAACTACCCACACATTGATTGGGTCAATATGTGTTCTAGTCGAGAGAAAGAGATTGAGTTTCTAGACACTCTAAATGACTGTGCTATGGAGCAGATGGTCATGGAACCTACCAGGGGAGAGGCGATCCTTGATTTGGTCCTAAGTAACACTCAAGACCTGGTGAGAGATGTAAAAGTGATTGCACCGCTTGGGAACAGTGATCATAATGTTGTTGAGTTCAACATTTGTACAAATAGGGAATTGGCCAAAAAGACTCACACAACCACTTTTAACTTTAAAAGGGGTAATTTTTCTGATATGAGGGGACATGTGGGGAGGAAACTGAAGGGAAAAGTAGAAAGGGTCAAAACCATTGGGGAAGCTTGGAAACTGTTTAAAACTACAATTCTAGAAGCTCAAATAAAATATATTCCGCAGGTTAGGAAAGGCACAAACAGGTATAAGAAAAAGCCTACATGGTTAACAAACAAAGTAATGGAAGCTGTAAAAGGTAAAAAGGATTCCTTTAAGCGGTGGAAAGCTAGTCACAGTGAGGCTGATAAAACAGAACACAGGCTATGGCAAATAAAATGCAAGTCTGTGGTCAGGCATGCAAAAAGGGAATATGAGGAGCATATAGCAAAAAATGTAAAGACCAACAATAAAACTTTCTTCAAATACATTAGAAACAGGAAACCAGCCAGGGAGGCAGTGGGGCCCTTGGATGACCAAGGGGTAAAAGGAGTACTGAAGGATGATAGGGAAATGGCTGAGAAGCTAAATGCATTTTTTGCCTCCGTCTTCACTGTGGAAGATGAGAGGTGCTTGCCCACTCCAGAGCCGCTGAGTTCGGGAGGGGTGTTGAAAGACCTGAGTCAGATTGAGGTGACGAGAGAGGAGGTCCTAAAACTGATAAACAACTTAAAAACTGATAAATCACCAGGCCCAGATGGCATACATCCAAGAGTTCTGAAAGAACTCAATTGTGAACTTGTGGATCTCCTGACAAAAATATGTAATCTCTCCTTAAAATCAGCCTCCATTCCTGAGGACTGGAAGGTAGCTAATGTCACTCCCATCTTTAAAAAGGGTTCCAGAGGAGATCCGGGAAATTACAGGCCTGTCAGTCTGACGTCGATACCGGGTAAATTGGTGGAAACCATTATTAAGGAAAGAATTAGTAGGCACATAGATGAACAAAACCTATTGAGGCAGACTCAACATGGGTTCTGTAAGGGAAGATCTTGTCTCACTAACCTGTTAATGTTCTTTGAGGGGGTGAACAAACATGTGGACAAGGGGGATCCAATAGATATTGTTTACCTTGACTTCCAGAAAGCTTTTGATAAAGTTCCTCATCAAAGGCTCCTAAGCAAGCTCAAAAATCATGGGATAAAAGGACAAGTCCTTTTATGGATCAAAAACTGGCTAATTAATAGAAAACAGAGAGTGAGTATAAATGGGCAGTTCTCCCAGTGGAGGGGTGTAAGCAGTGGGGTACCACAGGGATCAGTACTTGGTCCACTGCTTTTTAACTTGTTCATTAATGATTTGGAGTTGGGAGTAAGCAGTGAAGTGGCTAAATTTGCGGATGATACGAAGTTGTTCAGGGTGGTGAAAACCAGTGAGGATTGTGAGGCACTCCAAAGGGATCTGTCAAAGTTGGGCGAGTGGGCGTCAACATGGCAAATGGGGTTCAATGTGGCCAAGTGCAAGGTGATGCACATTGGAGCCAAAAATCCTAACTATAAATACACGTTGATGGGGTCTGAACTGGCAGAGACAGATCAAGAGAGAGATCTTGGAGTTGTAGTAGATAACTCACTGAAAATGTCGAGACAGTGTGTGACTGCAATAAAGAAGGCCAATGCTATGCTGGGGATTATTAGGAAGGGTATTGTAAACAGATCAGCCAATATCATAATGCCGCTATATAAATCAATGGTGCGACCTCATCTGGAATACTGTGTGCAATTCTGGTCACCACACCTTAAAAAGGATATTATAGCTTTGGAAAAAGTGCAGAAAAGGGCAACTCGAATGATAAAAGGGTTGGAACACTTTCCCTATGAGGAAAGGTTAAGGCGCTTAGGGCTCTTTAGCTTGGAGAAACGACGACTGAGGGGTGACATGATTGAGGTTTATAAGATTATGCATGGGAAAGAGCAGGTAGAGAAAGAGGTACTTTTCTCCCTTTCTCACAATACAAGAACCCGTGGGCACTGAAATTGCTGAGCGGTCAGGTTAGAATGGATAAAAGGAAGTACTTCTTCACCCAAAGAGTGATTAACACTTGGAATTCACTGCCACAGGAAGTGGTGGCGGCTACAAGCATGGACGGCTTCAAAAGGGAATTAGATAAGCATATGGAGCAAAGGTCCATCAGTGGCTATTAGCCATAAGGTATAGATAGGGACTCTGGGGCAAGTGATGCTCTGTCATCTTGGTGCTTGGGGGCGTCAACAGTGGTGGGAGGGCTTCTAATGTCCTGGCCCCACTGGTGGACCTCCTGATGGCACTGGTATTTCTGGCCACTGTGGGATACAGAGTGTTGGACTGGATGGGCCTTTGGCCTGATTCAACATTGGCATCTCTTATGTTCTTATGTACTGCTGGATGCTCAAAAAGTAGTTTACTGTTGTTTCCCTAGATGCTTCTCCTAATCATGACCCTGGATGGAGATTAATTTCGTCCACCGCGTAGGCCCAAAACAGCCTCAAGACATCAAGAAATGAAATATTAAGAAATGACATGAATTGATATTTTCCCCTCACCCCCTTTTCCCTTTTCTATCCCACCTTTTTTCTGAGAAAAAATTTTAGAAAGAAAGAAAGAAAGAAAGAAAGAAAGAAAGAAAGAAAGAAAGAAAGAAAGAAAGAAAGAAACGAAACAAAACGAAACGAAACTTACCTCTCCAGGCTGCCCTGCAGCTTCAAAAGTGCCTGGCTTGGTATCTTGAGTCAGGCAGTGAACTGTATGACCAAGATGAACAAATCCAAAGCTAAACTAACAAGTAGTCAAACATTTCCCTTGTGAGCATGTTCTCTGCCCAGTTCTCAGCACACCTAATCACACAGCTCCCATATTTCTTCCAGCACTTCCTTTCACTGGTAGAGAAGGAAGCATTTGCCTACTTCTCCCCAAACCTTACATTGTTTATCCTGCCTATCAGAAGGTGTGAATGGAAGAAAAGCAATGGCATCTCTGCGGCACACATCCTGCCATGTCTATCATGGGAGAAAGATCTCCTTTTGCTTCTAATCGGTATTCTGTATTTGCACCTGTAAGGGACACTCTTCACATGCCCGACCTGACACAGGGACTGATTTGGGTAATACATCTATCACGAAAGATCATGTAACATGGCTTGTTTCTGACTCTACCCTTCTCCTGTCAACAAACAAGTGAGCTGGGGGAAGCCAGAGCACTTTCTTCTATACCCCGCCCCTACTCATGCAGCCAGGACATTTGATGCAGTTCACCTGACCCTGTGTGACTCATTTAAAGGTCTTGGGGTTATACTTGACCCAGCATTATTCTTGGAGAAGCAAGTTAATTCAGCCATGAAAAAAGCTTTCTTTCAACTTCTGCTAAGCCTATCTTGACCTAGACAATCTAGCCTCATGGATCCATGCCACGGTAACTTCAAGGCTAGACTATGGTACAATGCTTTACATGGATCTGCCATGAAGACATCTTGCAAATTCCATCTGGAATGGATTATCACAACTCAATTACTTTTAGGAGCTAGGCCGAGTATTCATATTACTTATATTCTGTAGTTACTCCAGTGATTACTGATCAGTAACCAGGTTCTGCTTAAGGTGCTGCTTATTATCTACAATGCCCTTCATGGCCTAGGGGATTGTGAATCTGCAGGACTGCCTCTTTCCAGAATGTGTGACATGGAAATTTTCAGAATGGTGTCTTTATAAAGGGAACAGGGTTGTAATTTTAATGGTCTGAAAACAATTAGTTTGTTTCTTTTTTTCTATTCTGTTGTTTATTGGACATACTGCGCTTTTTATTTCATTGTTATTTGTGTAATCCAGTTTTATTACGTTATATGTATTATACTGGTCTTTATTGCATTGTTTTATCATTCAGTAATCTGCCTCATGTTTCACTGAGAAAGGTGGACAATAAATGCAGTAAATAAAAATTCAACATCAAGAGGAGAAATTATTGAAACTTGAAATGAAGTTTAGAACTGGTAGTGCCTCCCAAGTAATTGTGTGCAATGGTTGTATCCGCCTGAACTCTTATCACTACTTCCTGGTTCAAAATTTCATGTGTCTTCAACTTGATTTCCCCTATTATTGTTTCTAAGGAAATTTTAAAATCATCAGCTTGTCTCTGGAATATTACAAATCACCTAAAGTTTTGCTTCCAATACAAGCAAGACTAAATGACATACATCTCAGAATGTGTTTGAAATGCACTCTCCCTAAAAGGACAGTAGACAGTAATGGCAAAGTGGATGGTTAGTGTGTAGACTTATTGCAGCACAAAAAAAATTGAAAAATAAATCACTTCATAGAGACAGATGTACTTTGCTACTAATTGTAAACCGCAGCATGCCCTTGAAAAGCAATTCAGTGCACTTTCTCCAGTTCAAACATATGTCTTTTATGCATTATCCAGATAAGAGCTGTATTTAGGTCAGCCACAAAATACAGGATTTTACAAAAGTGACTAGCTTTGGATTGGATATTGAATGCTGAGTGTGAAAACTGTTAAAAAGGGCTGATTTTTCAGGAAGTGCTAGCAGCTGCCTTTTACACAAAGGCAACTTTTCCCCAAAAAGACTGATTAGTGGATTCTAAGTGGGAATGTGTTTTATTTCTGGTTAATGAAGTAGAATAATCTGGTAATTATTAACACACCCATAAAATGCCTACAGTTCCAAGGCACAAATACAAAATTTGCTTTCTGTAGTTTCTGTTTTTGCATTTCCCACAGTTTTCTATGTTTCTTAAGATGTTGTTTCTGTTCTGACTTGATGCTGTACAGGGGAAGGTTGACAGTAGGGGTGGGAGGAGAGGGGGAAGCACTCTGAACTAGTCTTCTCAGAGGAAGAAGACAAAACCAATCAGTTCTTCCCTAGTGCTTCGGAAGTCTGAAAGGAAGCATAGTGCCAAAAAGGAAGACCAAAGTGCCATATATACTTTGGGAAAAACCTTGGTCTCTCTTGGGATTCAAAATTAGTCCCAAAGCTTACCTGGAAGTCAATCTTAGTGGTCTTATATCCACTGTTATATCTTACTAAATCCTTAGTACATTGTGTTCATGATGAACTTTGACAGAGAATTTCAAGGCAATCCGATCAGGAGTTCACCTTGCATGTGGTGAAAGTTTTGTCCACCTGGCAAGCATGTTCACGTCATGCTTCATTTTGAGAACTAGTATTTGTGTGGAATCCCTGTTTCAAGGGATGAATTGTAATAAACAACACCAGAGATTTTACATGATAAATCACAAGTGTAAATTCATAATACATCAGCTTACATTATCTTCAGTATTCTGAAATTACCTTAATAGCTATTAAAGTATAATGGCCACTCTTCAAAAAATGTCATGTGCCATATCGAGTAAGTAAATGCTGGGCAGAAATCCAGGGGCTAAAGCAAACAAGGAGTCGGGTGAATGCACTGCTGCAAATGTTCAGCAAAAGTTTCTACTCTTAAGTATCATGTCTCTGGCCAAGAGACCGGGCTGGATCTTTGACCCTGGATCTTTTAACCTACATAATTTTTATGCCATATGGAGTACAGCATAAAACCTAAATAGATGTATAGATAGCTATTGATACAACATTGGCTAAGGTGCTTCTTTGAGATGACTGTGTCCTCATTAAGAGATTCATAATGGAAGTGATACACTTTTGCCCTAAATGATGTCATTCCACTAAAGAAGGTTTAATGGACTCCATGCTCATCATAAACACATCACAAATAAATTGAATTGCCATTTTATCTGTGTTCAAATGTGTCTAGATTGTATTACAGTAGTACAGTGTTCTCAGGGCTGTATAAAACTGTGGCATCATTAACATTTATAGTCCTTACTGGTAAAGAGGCAGCTGACATACAGGCTACTAAATGATCCTGTAATTCAATTGCTGGCACATTAGGAACTTTAACTTATTAAGGCTTGTGCCATAACTTTCAATCCTGTAGTCTGTCAGTAACTAACTAATGTTGAATTATCTTCTTCCTTAGCATACACCATTGGAATCCATTTAAAGTGCTTAATGATGTATTAATAAACCATGATTTTCCAGCAGAGTTTCTGAACTCCACTCTCTGGCGCCAGTGCCAGCACTGCCAATCAAATTAGAATGTCATCATTCCTCAGTAAATAAAGGTTAATTGGATGTACAGTTGAAAGGACTGTGAACATAAGAAATACCTGTGATAGCCTTGTTCTGGTTTTAAAGATCTTTGACTTATACAGCCAGCTTTTTCATATATTCTTGTGTAGTGTACATTATTTATCTAAGGGTAAATTGGCTTTAGTCATATGCTCTCATAATACACCTTGGACATTATATTAGAGCCATATACAGCCACCACTTGGCAGAGTCATGCTTAGCTGTAAAGGAAGTAAGTCTAGCCACTGAGGAAGACTTTAAGCTGCTTAGAGTGCAAGGACCCTGCCGCTGCCTCCAACCAAAGCCCCCTTGGATATTAGGGTCCCCCTTTAAGACTTTGTTATTTTAATAGGCACCCCTTTTAGGGGATCTGAAACTTTGGGAGTCATGGCACCTGGGTTCAGCCATGGCATTAGAAAATCTCTGGAAAGAAAAGGAACATAAGAGAAGACATGTTGGATCAGGCCAATGGCCCATCCAGAACAACACTCTGTGTCACACAGTGGTCAAAATCCGGGTGCCGTCAGGAGGACCACCAGTGGGGACAGAACTACAGAAGCCCTCCCACTGTGGCCCCCCAAGCACCAAGAATACAGAGCGCAGTGTTCCATCTATACCTTGTGGCTATGTTCCTCATAGTCTCTTTTTGCCTATTTGATCAACAACTTGCATTTTATTTGTCAAAGCCTGTGCTCCCTTTTATTTACCTCACTCTGACTAGCCTTCTGCTGCTTAAAGAAATCCTTCTTACCTTTTATTGCTTCCATTACTTTTTTCATGAATCATGCAGTCCTTCTTAATATCTATTTGTACCTTAACTAACCTGCAGTATAAATTTTATCTGAATTTCCAGAATTGTCGCTTTAAATAGTCTCCAAGATTCTCAAAGGGATTTGACCCTCCTTACCTTTCCTTTCAGTTTCTTCTTCAAAAGCCCCCTCATTTGAGAGAAGTTACCCCTTCTAAAATTACATGTGGACATGTTGGTCCTTTTGGGCAACTCCCTGTTTACATAAATGCTAAACTTAATAGCATTATGGTTACTGTTCCCAACTGGTGCAATCACATTTACCTCTCTCACCCATGCTTGACTATTACTTAGGACCAAGTCTAGGATTGCCTTCTCCCCTCATAGGTTATATGACCATCTGCTCCATGGCACAGTCATTGAGAATATCCAGAAACCCAGGCTGCAGTCACACGAGCAGTTTGTGCCAATATTGTTGTGGTACCTTTGCAGATTTAAACAGGATGACCGGACAGCAGCATCTGCCTTCCATGCCGCAGACATCACCATCCCATTCTGCCCGACTTTGGAAGTGGACTATTCAGGCACCAGAGAGCGTCTGGGGTTTATGGATATCAGTGCTTTCACCCCGCATTTACAGATGTCTGAACTCCCCTGGTGTGAACCCAAGTGGGTTGGGAAGTCTGATCGATCTGTTCCATTTTTGCTCCTTGTTTATTTTTTAGTCCGTTAGTGATGTGTGCATATCCACATCTTGATTAAAACTCAAGCTGCAACAAACTACTTAGAGCCAGTGCCAGACTGTGGCAACCCTGCAGTCTGACCACAGCCCCGATCTCTTTCTCCTGACTTGAACACATATTAACTAAATCAACCTATTCTGATGCAGTTATTTTGACTAGCTGCTTTCCTCAACTCTTTTGTTGTTTTCAAATCATCCTCTAACCTTTGATCTGGTGGGTGATAACAAATTCCCAGAGTTAAGCTTCCTTTTGGGCACACTATTTTCACCCATAGCATTTCTGTAGGTGAATTTGTTTCTCTTACATTCCCAGTTTTACAGACTGTATACCCTCTTCGATGTACAGAGCCACTTTACCTCCGACCTTCCCTCCCTGTCCTTCCATTATCATTTATATTAAGGAATCACTGTATCCCAGTGATTATCCTTATCCCATCAAGTTTCTGAAATGCCCGCAATGTCTGTATTCTCCTCTGACACTATGTATTCGAGCTCCCTCATTTTACCTCAGACACTTCTAGCATTCGCATATAAGCATCTATAATCTCCCAGACACATTAAGCCTGCAACCTTACTCCTGTGGCCTCTAGACCGTGTCAGGCAGTCAATATTGTTTGTCACCCTCTCAGTGGCCAGGCCTAATCCATTTCCCTCTAGAACAGCAACAGCTACTCTTTCATCTCGAGATGAGCCAACATGAACCAGAGACATTTCATCTCCTGGTGGCTTCCCCCCCAAGATTTAGTTTAAAAACTGCTTTGCCACCTTTTTGATTTTAAGCTCCAGCAGCTGGTTCCTTCTCGGGACAATAGGAGGCCATCTCTTTTGTACAGGCCTGCCTGTTCCAAAAAGCATCCCAGTACATTACAAAATTAAACCCTTCCTCCCTATACCATCATTTTATCCGTGCATTGAGACTCCTAATTTGTGCCTGGCTAGCTGACCCTGTGTGTGGAACAGGCAGCACTTCTGAGAGGGCTACCTCGGAAGTCCTGGCCTTGAGTCTCTTGCCTAGCATTCTAATTTTTTCCTCTGGGACTGCACAACTACATTTCCCCACAGTATTGGTGCCAATATGTACCACAACCACTGGCTCCTCCCCAGCACAGTCTACCAGCCTATCTAGACCATGCATAATATCTGCTACCTTCACACCAGGCAGGCAAGTCACCATGCAGTCAGTATACAAATTCGCAACTCACTTTTGATGTTGGAGTTATATAGACCCAGAAACTTGTTGAAATGCAATTTCTAATCCTTGGCCTGCCAGATATTCCCTTGCATTACGGCTGAGCCCAAGAATCAGAGCCACAACCCCACAGTGGGTTGGAATGGAGCATCCTCACAAGAGAGGTATCATGTGCTAAATTGCTTGCCAGACTAGGTATGACCAGTGTAAGCCAAATTGCCTATTTTATTAATAAATGTGGGGAAATATAGTTCTTAAATGGCAATAGGCATTAATTATAGGACCATAACCCGTGTATACCAGAGTTTGAGTTCCCAGTACCCAGGAATAGACACTGAGGCTAGATTACTAAAGCAGTGATTTCTTTACTGAAGGCTTATCAAACATACAAACATACAGTCAAGCATACACACACTCAATACAGAACTAAGAATTCAGAGAGGAAAGTACAGAGACGTTTACATTAGCAGGAAGTATCATTGGTGGGGTGATACTTTACCTGTCTGGCGAGGTGAGTTGACTCTGCAGCTAAAAAGGGATAAAATGAGGGAAGGGGCTGTGAGTTGAGCAGCAACACACGTGGAGAGGTCCCAAACTGCACAAGGAGTGGAACCAGCAAGATAGGGTGGGGTTAGATGAGGTAAAAGCAAGAAAGAGACCAATACCACAAAGCTCTTATTTAAATCAAAAAATGTGACCTGAGGCAGGGCTGCTTTGGTCCCCTGGTCCCCAGGAGATATTAAGAAAACTTAAAACTGTGAATGGGGCAGAAAAGGGATTAATGGCTGTACAATTGCACGTAATCCCTTGGCTAGGAGTGACACCTCTTAGGAGAAGGGGGTGGACAAAGGAAAGAAGGAAGAGAACCAATCAGGTTGCAGGACTGGAATTTTGGATTAATGACCAGATGTTTGACAGCTGTGTTATCTTGATGGGTGGCAGGAAGACTTGATGGCTCACTATTGTTGCCTGCTGGTCTGCAGCGTTCCCTCTAAATTGAATTAGTCAGTCCAGTTACCTTTATTGGAATGTAAATTGAATTAGTGTGAGCTAGCTCACAGTTTTTTAGCCTCCGGCTCACACATTTTTGTCTTAGCTCAAAAAGGATGGCTCCAGAGCAAACTAATTTACATAGTAGCCAAATTGCTCACTCACAACTTTAATGCCAGTAGCTCACAAAGTAGAATTTTTGCTCACAAGACTCCACAGCTTAGAGGGAGCATTGCTGGTCTGCATTCTGGTGCTGGCATGGCTACGGAGATGCAGGAGAAGGAGACTTCTTGTAGTCCAGGAGTCCATGTCTGGCTTGGCATGCTGCTTAGGCAAAAGGCTCCTCTTGGCCAAAGCACATCTGTTTAGTCAAGTACAAGGGCACTGTTTTTGGGCTACAGTATTGTCCATTGCCCTGACACACTCTTTTCACAGTTCAGCATGTCATATTTAAGAGTCTTTAGTAATGCCATCTGAAGTGGCTGCATGGCAACACCCACTCCTAAGAATCTTGAGATTTGGGGGTATCAAAATACTTGGAGGTCAGAACTGTCATGATCCTTCGTTTCTTCAGATCTGCTTTTAAGATTCAAAATGGAATTCTATCTGCAGTTTCAAATATGTCTACTTTTGAACCCTCTCAATATTTTTGGACAAGGTATATTTCCAGTCTTTACTGTTGCTGCCATGGAAAAACACTGTAACCTGGACTTCCAGATCTCCTTAATTTGGGGCAATTTCCCACTGTTTTTACTGGAGCCATATCAGAACCATTTTCAATAGTGGTATTAGTTACAAGACAGTAACATTTCAAATGCCCTGGGCTCTATGCAGACATGGTATGCAGCTTAAGTCTTCATTAGAAAGTGATGTGCAGCGTAAGGAAAGGAATTTGTGATGGCAAGAATAGGGTAGCCACTGAACACAAGACAATTTAATTTTAATTGAGGACTGGTTTTTAGACACTTAATGAAGGCAAAAAAGGAACTGAAGTGCTGGGTTTCACTGGTAGCTATCTCATGCACCTTTGACTATAGATGACTTTTTTTTAACTTATTGATTTTGAATCAAACAATGCTGGCTTCATCTTCAGTCTACCATGTCTTTTCCATGTGTTACTCTAAATATAAAATGCCACTGTACTGCCTTATAATGCTACCCTTTGCAAATGATCTTCTCTTGCAACAACTATTGCTATGGGACCACACCATCAAACAAAAAGTGCTGAAATATGTAGATAGCAGTGAAGGAGAAATACCAAGGTCTCTCCTGGTACTTCTGAAAAGAGACAGATTGCCTTTTGCCCCCTAATATGAGTCTGACACATTAATGATGCAGCTAGTGTGAGTTAATTCTACATTTCTAGTATATTGGCTAGCTCTTGCAGGAATCTTTCTTGGAACGGCAATGAAAGTGTTTAGCAATTAGCATCTAATAAAGTATTCATGATCATGGGTGAGCACCTATGAATCATGGAGTTAGTTTTAAGTGATGGTTTTGTTTGTCCCAAATTTAGTTATAACATAGAGTATACAGACACACATAAGCAGGCTAAAAGTACTGGCCACACAATATAGCTTGACTTACCAGCTTATGCTGTAGTAGCTTGCCATGCCATAGCTATTGTATTCCTAAATACAAAAATATGTTCTTAGTTCTTGGAAGAATTAAAAAGAATGACTAGTAAATCATATACAGTAAGGTGTGTTCTTCTTCTTTTGTATATCCAACATCTCAGATGTGGAAGAAATATAAAGCTGTTTGCTCAGTTTCAATAGTGCAATTAAACACAAGATGACAAGTCATACTCCATGGCAATGGTACAAGGATCATGGGATTTTGACTCTTCCCCCTACAGCCTTTTCTGATCCTGGGAAAGTTTATTCCCTGGGTTGATGGGCTTGCATGTACTAATTCCCGCAACAGTCCAGTTCCTGCAGTGGGGAGAAGGGAGAGGAAGGCACCACTCCTTTCTATTTCTTACATGAGTGAATTTCTGCTCATGCAAGAGGAAAAAGGGGCACTCTCATTCCCTTCCCCCTCCCCACTACAGCCACCTGAATGGGAATAAACCTTCTCAGCATCAGAAATGGCCCTGGGGGGACGGGAGGGAGGGAAACATCCCAGTTCATCAGTGCTTTCCTCTGGTGGTTCATGGAATCCAAACCATTGCCCTGGTCTTAATTCAGACTTCTTAAATTCAATGAAAGCAAACTAAAAGGGAGGAACATTTAAAACAACCAGAGAGAGAAGATGCAGAAAGAACTGGGATCTGAGTCAGTATCCCATGTTGGTGTGTTGACTTTGAGCCCAATTCCTTCTCTTCCAAAAAGTGGTTTTAAGGATAGAAAAAACCCCACCCTTTAAAGTGACCATGCAGGCCCATAGATGAATACTAGGGCTCCAGGGCTCATGCTAGAACCCGCAGCCTTGTTTCCGAGCCCCAATATTTCATCTCAGGTTGAGGAGCTACCCAGCCTACCTCTGTCTTCTCCCTTTTCACAGCAGACTTGGAGAAACTGCCTGGCATAATTCTAAGTCTATGATTCACTGACAAATCTATATACAGAAAGCTAGTGTTGTGTAATGATAGTACCCCATTCTGGCATGGAAGCTTATTGGATGACTTAGGGATAGTCAGTCTCTTAGCCTGATCTATCCCACAGTGTTATTATTGTGATGAGGGGGGAAGAACAATATTGTAAGCCTCTTTGGAGCTTACAGTGGGGGGGAATACTGCTATCAAAATGGGCAAACATATATGCAGTTACAACCAAAGGCCCACTGCCATGTTTTGTTATTTCTTGCTTCATAATTTTCTCACATGTGTAAACTCAGTGCACATAATTCTATCAAACAAATATGGAAGCACAGGCAACCCATACTGGATTGGAGCGATAATCTACTAGGTCTCCAAAACAAAATATAAATTCCGTTTTGGACTTGCATACTTGGAAGTTATGCAGCCAATCTGCCTTAAACATTTGCAACTGGCCTTCCTTCATTACTTTTCTTGTGGCCTTTTTATTTTCAGTTTTTCAAGTTTCCTTATCTTTGGTCAGGTGCGTTCAGCTTCCCTATCTCTTCCTGCTGTCCAAATTGGCTTTTTGGAAGCAGCACTTCCTGTCTCTGACTGACAAGAGGAGCTGTATCTGGCCAAATTGATTTCATGTCTCTGTCTTGCACCTTTTCCTTTCTAGATACATTCTATTTTAATACTTTTCTATGTCTCCTAACCCCTGGAATGTGCTGCCTTTTATTACTCCAATAGTTTTCCCCTCATGTTTTATTTTTTTTGCTTTTTAATTTAGCGCTTTGTTCCCTCCCTTTCTCTTGCCTCTTGATGTGAATTTCACCTCTCTTGCTTTCCCAGGGAATGTCCTCATTACTACCAATTCCACAACAGTTTCTAGTATACATTTGTTTCTATTTCCAAGGGGCTGAGTCTAAAGGGATGAGGGAACAGTGGGGGTGGGTGGGAAGAGAGAACCCCTGAAAATTGCCCCCTCCCTCTGCTGGCAGAAAATAATCTGTGGATTCAATTCATAGCCTAGAGGTTATAATTCTGGAGGCTTATCCCCACAGAAAGCACCATCAACAGAATGAAGGGAAAGGCAGCATTTTCATAGTCATTCACATTGCAATCCTATACAGGGTTCCACCCTATTAAGCCCATGGATTTAGGATGGTTTAACTTTGCTGAGGATTGCCCTGTCAGGCCTGTTCACCTCCTTGCAAAGTTTTGCTCTTGTGGACACTGGAACCTAGTCTCTGTTTTAATGATTTCAAAGTAGGGTTGCCAACCTCCAGATGGTGGCTGGAGTTCTCCCGGGATTGCAACTGATCTCCAAGTGACAGAGACCAGTTCACCTGGAGAAAATGGCCACTTTGGAAGGTGGACTCTGTGGCTTTATATCTATTGAAGTCCCTTCCCTCACCAAACACTGTCCTCCTCAGGATCCACCCCCCCCCCCCAAATCTCCAGGTATTTCCCAACCTGGCGCTGGCAACCATATTTCAAAAGGGTGGTAGAAGTTTTGTGAGAAGGTCCTGGTTGTGAGGTTGTGAGTATGGCTGCTAGGTCTCTCCAAGTCCCCAGTGGGGGACTTTGGGGGCATTACTGGAGGGGGCAGGGATGTTCCCAATGTGTTGATATCACACAGAAGTGATGTCATTGCGTTGTGGACCGGCGACACCTGCTTCTTGCCAAAAGCATTTAAAGCACCCTTTTAAATGAATTCATGGCTGGGAGGGCAGGCACACGGCCCCCACCTCTTCCCAATAGCATTTAAAGAGACTCTTTAAACACTGTTGGGAAGAGGTGGGGGGAGGCTGTGCATGCCTGCCCTTCCAGCTGTGAATTTGCGGCTGAGTGCAGGTGCATGCCCCCCACCTCTTCCCAGTAGCGTTTAAAGAGTCTATTTGAATGTTATTGGGAAGAGATGTGGGCAGGGGCAGGCAGCCACCTCTCTTACTCTCTCCCTCCTGCAAGATTTAAAGAGCCAGCTAGAGGTGGTTACCAGGTGGTTGCTTTTGGGTGGGGCTTCCCCTGCTGGCCAGCCAGCTGGTGGCAGGAATGAGCGCCCCCCCAAAAAAAATCAGGAAAAAAACCAACCCTCAGGACTGGGGGATCTGGCAACCCTAGCTGGTGAGATTGTGGTGAGAGTACAGTCTTACCACCATCCAGCTATTGGAAGACCTATCAGGACAATGACATCCAAAATTTTGTTCCTGGTTTCTTTATGATGATAAGGAGTACAAATTTGCACAGTTTGTAAATCAGTTGCTGTATTCTGCAAGAGCAACTACAACCCTGCAGATTTCCAAAAATAATCTCATTAATAATCTTTAAGAAACAGTTTAAAAAACTAGTGAGAAAAAATGGTGCTTTCTGTCTATGATGCAAGACCTAAGACTTTAAAGAAAATAGCCATGCTTCAAGGCCTATGTTGCTGGAAAGATGCCACCTTATTTATTCTGTTTACCACTGATTGCTGCTGCCTCTGTTGAACATATTTAAATTAGATGTAGTATTTGTTCATGTTGAAAAATAGAAAAAAATGAATTTAGAACATATTGTGCAATCATTAAAAACAATAATTTTAGTTGGACAAAAGATTTTAAAAAATAGATTTACTTTGCAATCATATTTCTTCCACATTCTTTTGCACACCCCATCCCACCATTTCAGGTTTATTTCTCCTTCCCATCTCTATTGGAGATGAAGCCCTAAAGGCATGAATTGCTTTCCCCTGTGCTTTGCTAGAATTCCCCTAACTCACTGTAATTGTTTCAAGCATCTATCAGAGCACATTCACCTTTGCCTAGAGAACAGAGATGCACAAGGTCATCTGGAAAGTTGACCTCAGGCAAGTAAAAAAGATATTTTCTGGTAAATGGCAAGGTTGAGACTTGGCACTTCTACAATTATCTTTCACTTTCCACATTATTTCCCAAACTTGTTTTTTCCCCCTCCATTCTGTGACACTTCTTAATTGTTCTACCTTTCATTAGCAAAACTGATCTGTTATGAACCTGCCAATGATGGATACATAGATAGCTGTGAATATGCCTGCCTCCGCCGCATCTCAGAAAGATGCTGGTGGTGGACATCAATTTGTCCCTCTACCTTTACTAAAATGTGTTAAGTTTTCACCTTACCTCTAGAAAGTTAAAGTATAGTTCTGTCACACTTCTGGTTGTTATGCTATAGTTCAATGTTGTTTATTGAAGACCTTGTGTCTGATTAATATCTGACAGGTACTGTGCTAGAATAGAATACTGTGCAAAACAGTATGCTGGACTAAATGGACCTCTGATCTGACCCAGCAGGCTTTTCTTATGCCCTTATTTTCTTGTTGTAGATGTATAACATGGCTGTTTTATGAGCTTTGTACACACTGAAGATGTAAATGTTTGATTTGTACAAGACAAGGAAGAAGCAAAAATTCAAAATAAGGACTTTCAGACTGAAACAGAAGGGAAATTATCCCTAGAACCAACACCGTAAGAGACCAGTAATACTTTAGAATGTGAATTTCTATCATCAGGTAGGATTATTTTTTCTTAATTGTCTTGATTCATTATTCTTGTTCATAATGTCTAAACTATAGTACAGCAGATTCTGTTCATGTTAGAGAAACTGTTCATTGCTCTCAGGGCTGGCTCACCCACTAGGCGAACTAGGCCTTCGCCTAGAGCGCGAGCTGGCCGTTAGGGCGCGGGAGGAGAGGCAGGGGCGGCCGTTGGCATGCCTGGCCAGTGAGGGAGGCAGTGGTGCCGTGCAGCCCGCAGGAGCACCCTCCATTGAGCCAGCCACCACGGCCCGCGGTGACACCAGCAACAGCAGCTGGGAGGAGTGCCGGGGCTGGGAGGAGCGCCAGCTCTGCCGGCTGCAGGAGGAGGACGTGCGGTGGTGGCGTGGGCAGGGTGTGGTGCTGTAGCTGGCCAGTGGAGGAGCAAGTGAGGGGGCGGAGGTGGTGGGGCCGCCTTTCCCTGGGTCACGCCGGAGCCTCAGGTGGGTGACGCTGCGCCTGCGCTGAGAAGAGGAGGAAATGGCGAACCTGATGCTTCCAGCGAGACAAGGTAAGATGGGCCGGCACCAGATGACAGCAAAAGCCCCGCTAGTCATAACAATCCCCCCTGTGCGCGTGGACACTTTCCCCTCTCCCTCCCCTCCCTCACTCCCTCCCGGCCTCCCTCCCTCACCACTCTTCCTGCATCCCCTCGGAGGCTTCGCAGGCAATGAAAGTGACAAAATGGACCCGTCCCTTGACGCCTCCCCCCCTCCAATCCCAGTTGCCCCAGAGGTCCGCCGCGCTGGCCCTCCCTCCCATGCGTCCACCGCCCAAGATGATGCAGGTGGTGCCGAGAAGGCTGAGTGCACCAGAGGACTTGCCGCCACACTCCTTGCCGCTCCTTGTGGCTCAGTCCAGTCAGCCCAGACTCACCGGGCTTCCTGGCTGAGCATCTGGGCCAGATTGAGTGGTGGCTGCAGCAGAGAGCACCCATCGACTTCACCGGGATAGTCTCCAGGCCCCACCGGGAGGTTGGCATCTGCGCTCACCTAGAACGCAGGACAATCTTGGGCCGGCCCTGATTTCTCTCAAAGAATGAAGACACAAGACACCAACATATGGGTTGATCCAGGCCTTATTCATGGCTGATTTGCATAATGTTGATACTTCCCTTCTTTCTTAGTGTGGGTTACATATTTGCGAGCAGTTTTTAATGTCACACTTACTCCAAACTCATCTGATATCACTGTCCCTGTGCTGAGAAGTGCCAAGACCAAGCATCAGTCCAAAGAACTACTCCCCAACCACCCATCTGCACAGTCAATTCATTGGTGGTCTTCATCTTTAGATGTCTCAGAGTGTTTGTGTGGTACAGGATGGAAGGGTAGACTTATATAGGTTTTCTATACATCCTACTTATTGGCTAGGTTGAACTAGGCATTTTATGCATTCCAGCCCCCATGGAACCTCACGTTCCATTTATGAAGAGTGAAGTAACAAAATGCCTCCCATGCCACTAAGGCAGGGAATGAGCTTCTTATATTTGTTAAGTGTAACTTAGCTCCACAGTAATTAAACTAAAATGTGTTCATAATCACTTGGTTTTAAGAATCCTTGGGCAGAGTTTTTTAAAAAGCTTTATTCGTTTTTAACCACTCTGGCAATGTAGTAATTGAAGTATTTTAAGGAAACTGTATCAAGAGGTCTTGCAAAAAAACCTCATAAAGACATTTCCTAATCAATTGTATAATCCATCTGACATTTGTAAAATGAAGATTATTATATTTCATCCTTGCTTTGCTTCTTTATCCATAAAATTGCCTGGCTGCAAGATGGGGAATGCCCTTGAGTATATGCTAGCACAGCTGTTTATCTAATGGAACCTGGTTTTTAGGGTGACTTTTTGGACATAAAGATCTCTTGGGATGTGGATAATAATTGCAGTGCTTCCCATTTACAGTTAGTTGGCTGTTTGTTTTTTAATCTCTGTGTATGCTTAACAATTAGCACCCAATTACCACCATTTAAATGTGACTTTCCCCAAAACTAGATTATCAAATTGATTCTGGCTTTTTTGTTGCTTTTACAAAGATAGAATTCTATTCCCCTTATAGTAGTATTTTTCTATAAGGAATCTGAGATGCTTCCATAGTGGTTTTTTCCATGTATTTTCTTCTTGCAGTTAAGGTACAGAAGCAGCTATAAGCATATGTCTATACAATGGTATGTGAATACTAAGAAGAATTTGGGAAAGTATGACATGTCTGTGATACTTGCATTTCAACATTTAAACACCACATACATATCAAAGATCTTGGAAATAACAAGCAAGCAGTCAGGTCATTCTTGCCCAGTTGTAGTATCATACTCCATTCTGACACAGGTGCTGGTGGTATGGCATAGCCCTGTTTTAGGAGCAGGGAATTGTTTAATGTCAACATGAGCATATGAAGCAGCCTTATACCAAGTCAGAATAGTCTACCTGAATTTTATCTATTATGACTGGCAGCAGCTGTCAGGGATTTCAGGTAGAGAAAGATCTTTCTTAACACTGGCCACCTCACATCCTCTCACAAGAGATGCTAGGAAGTGAACCAGGGATCTTCTGCATGCACTGTTTGGCTGATCAACAACCTCTTTCCAACCCTGCAGGTAAGAAAGAAGAATATGTTCATTGGAGCTGACAAAAGCAATAGCAGCTTGGGTCAGCAGGGTATATGGAGTGGGTGAGGTCACCATCTTATGGTCATTTGTTCCCCCATATAGGATGGTCTGTGTTGAAAATCCCCCTGGGCACTGACAATGGAACGGTGAGGTAGAAATTCTTTACACGCACATAAGGGAGAATGGTTGAATACACCTTTGATTTGGTAGAAAGAACTGCTATATTATTTTCCATGGACTCATCTTGATTTTGCTTGTCTAGTTTCAGTTCTAAAGGTTAGCTTCTCTTTTTTCTGAGCTCTGGTGTTTGGCTAGGCAACCAATTTAAAGACCTCCATTAAGCTCTTTCTGGCCTCATTAGAACAGAAATTGACCATTAGAGAAGGTGAGGTATTCTTTTGGCCAATATGCACTCAGTTGTTTTATGGGCTGTAATCAATGATGGAAATAGTTTCAAGCTTTGAACTAGATAAAGGTATTTATTTATTTATTTAATTTTATTTATACCCCGCCCTCCCCACATGCGGGCTCAGGGCGGCTTTATTTATTTAATTGTTCTCTGTTTGTCAGTCTGTCCATTCCCCCCCCCCTCTCTGTGATGTAAATTGAATGTATCAAAATTCTGTCAAGGTAATTTAAGAATTTGGTTCTCAACTGGTATCATAGTTTCAGGTTAGTTCTTTGGTGCTGATGGATGGAACAACAACTGAACACATTCAGCTCCTGTCAAAGTTTGAGCAAAAGCATATTCCTATCACATTTCTATCTGCTGGTTTTCTTATCATCTTTCCTTTTGTTGTGGTTTTTTTCTCCCATGTCCCAACTTCATACATACTGTTAGAAGCTGAAATGGGCTGTGACTCTCCAGGAAAGATATTTTGATGACTCAATAAAAATGTCAAGTTAGTGTGAAGTGGCAGTGAAAAAGCTAGATCCATTCTAGGCATTATTAGGAAAGAGGTGAACAGTAATTGGCTAATATCATACTGCTTTTATAGATATCTATATTATGGCTGCAGTTGGAACATTCTGTGCTGATCTATACTGATCATACAAGAAAGGATATAATAGAGGTGGAAAAGATGCAGCACAAAACCCCCAAATAATCAAGGGATCAGAGACCCCTTCCCTGCAAGGAAATGCAACAGTGTTTGGGACTTTTTAGTATAGAAAAAAGACTACTAGGCAGGGTGCATAAGTTTTATCATATTATGCATGTGGAGGTGAAAGTAAATCGAAATCCTCCCCCATCTTCAATAATATTAGAACTTGGTATCACCCAATGAACCTGACTGGCTATAAATTCAGAGCAGATAGGAGGAAGAATCTCCTCACACAATTAACCCATGATGTTTGCTTGTACAATAAATGACAATGGTCATTGACTTCAGTGGAATGAAAGAGAGATTTGACAAATTCATGGTTTGTGAATCTAGTATTCGATATTCACTGATGCTAAATAATTACTAGATGTAACAAGGTTGTATGGCTCAAAAATGGTATTTTTCATATTTGGATTTTGGGAAGGGAATAAATACCAGTATTTGGGGGTGTTTGAATATCGTGATACCTTTTCAGAATTTGAGTTTGAGGCTTTTGATGGGGGGGGGGATTCCAGAATTATTTGAGTTCCATTATTTCCTATGGGGAACTATTTTCAAGGGGGCTGGAGTGGCTGTTTTTCAACCATATGACATAATGTTTGCATATCCTATCCCTGGGTCCCGAAAGATGGCTATCTTCCCCTAAAGCATTTGGATCAAGGGGAATGACAACACCCAGGCTTGCCATGTGAAACAAGCATTCTGGTGAACTCCTTAGAGGGTATAAGGACAACCACCATATGGAAGAGAGTCAGCCACTTGTTGAACTGTCTCTCCTCCTGGAAAGACAAAAGTCTATCTCAGAGGCCACCTTGTCCAGAACTACTGTGTTCATGCACTCTGTGTGCACATCTTGCAAACAGCCAGCTATCTATTGCTGTAAACAGGATTCTAGGTTATATTGTTGAGCAAAGCATACTTGGTTGAATCCAGCAGCATTCTTCAGTAGGGAATAAGGTTCAGCAATAGAGAGAGAGCAGCAGAAAAATAATGTTCCTGTTGCTGGAAAACCATCATTGTATAATGTACTATGCAGCTTATAAGCCGCACTTCATAGATGTTTTTCCTGTAAAGGATTTGCTAGTACTAAGAAAGATGCTACATCTCCCAGTCATGCTGAGAATGAAAAGACAGATAAAAGGAGTCAAGTTTCAACAAAGCCTATTTTTTTCCTATCACAAACTGAAAAGTTGACTTCTGTGACATCCATTTTTATTAAGTCATTGCATAACTTCAAGAGTGTAGCTGCTTTGTCCTACTTATACTGCATTAATTTTTAAAGTATATTTTCTAAAAGTCAGATTAATACAGGATTGTTACACCCAGAGTCTAAGCCCATTAAGTTAAAATCCTGTTAATAATGGCTTTGCCTAGGATTACTAATGGCCTGTTTGAGGAAGTGGTGGCTTAGAGCCAGTGATGCAGAAATGGATTTACTGGAGTTCTGCTTGTGCAAGATCTTGTGCAACATCTAGCACCTTCCTCTCTATATATATTACAATGGCCAGAAATTGGATGAATATGATCTTGTGCAAGTAGATAAACACAAGTGAGGATGGGAATACAATGAGTTTGAATTAGCACAAGGAGCTACTGCAGTTTTTTTTTTCCATTTCTGCTTATGCTGGAGTTCTAGCACAAACAGAAATTTTGCACAGGATCCAACCCATTGGAAGAAGGAGAGGCAAGAGCACTCTGGTACACTGTGTAAGTAACTGAATGTTAGGGGTGTGCACAAAAAAAATGTGTTTTAATTTTGGATCTGTGATGGGGTGCATGACAGACAGGCTAGTTTCCACCTCTCTCTAAAAGCAACCAATGAGAGCTGATGGAATGTTGAGAGTGGTGCTTGAAAAAACAGCAGTTGAAAATAATAGGAGTTAGTAGCAGAGGAGCTCTGAACTCTGAGAAGCAGCAGAAGACAGAGCTGCAAGAGGGGTGAGTGTTTTTTATTTGCTTTCAGATGAGGAGATTCAGCTGAGGATTGTGCTTGGGAGTGTGTGGGTGAGTTTTAAGTTGTTGCAGAGTCCTGGCTGCTTGAGAAAGGGTGATTGTTTGAACTGTAATTGGATTGCCTGGGTGTCATTTGAATAGCTGCTGGCCCCGCCCTCTGCTGGGTGAGGCTTCTATTTAAGGCTGTACGTTGCCACAGGCATGAGCCTTTGGCACAAGCTGAAGGGCTCTTAGCCTAGGGACTGTTTGACTATGGACTCTGTAAGAAGCCCAGGAAGGACCAGAAAGCCAGGGCCCTAGTCTCCTTGTGTTCCCAGTAAAACTTCTACAAGGAGAACCAGATAAATACAAAGGGTTTTAAAAGGGGGATTATATATAATTATTTTTAAAGCAATTATGAAGGCAGAATGCCAGCAGGGGGTTGGGGGCTATCCAGTGTTTTGCACGGAGTGTCACATGTATGACTATTTGCCCACTGGACAGAAGTCTTGGGTGTGTGCAAGGAGCTCCTGGTTCTCAGGGAATGAGTTTGTTCCCTTGAGGCCAAGGTGGCTGACCTGGAGAAGCAGAGGCAGTTATTACTTGTTGTAGATTTTCCGGGATGTGTGGCCGTGGTCTTGGCAGAGACAGTTAGGCACATGGAGAAGACTCTTGTTAGATATGTCCCGCTTGGAATATGGCAGCCCTGCTGCTCTCAGGGAGCATGAGGGTTGAGAGGAAACAGGGCACTGTGCTGAGGATAAGAGGAATGTGCTCTCAAGAAAGGACCTTTTCTTCAGCTGGTGAATGGGTATCCTTTTGCACCAAGGAACCATCCCTCAGCAGGGAGGGAGGGAGCTCTTGGTAGCTGGTGATTCAATCCTTAGGCAGATAGACAGATGGGTGGCAAGCCCTTGTACTGACCCTATGGTGACATGCCTGCCTGGTGCGAAGGTAGCAGACATTATGAGTGTTCTAGATAGGCTGGTAGACAGTGCTGGGCAGGAGCCAGTGGTTGTGGTCAGGGGTTATTTTGTAGAAAAAGAGGTGCAGGAGCTCATTAGCATAACTCATTAGCATCACTTATTTGCATATGCCATGGCAGGGTCTTAGTTGTTGTTTCTTTTTTGCAGAGGTTCTTCAATTCGGGCGACGACGTCTTTGGTGCAGATCTTCTTTTTCTGGTCACAGCGACTCCTCCCGGGTATGGGCCAACAGCGCCCGATGGCACGCGCTCTGCAGCCGGCCTCTGTCCCAATTGGCTCCGGCCTACCGCGTTGCCCCACTGCCACGCTTCACTGGCCAATCTCCGCTCGGGCCGCTCAACTCGACTGCCACTGCCATGTTTTTTGCCGCCACCACACTCCGCTGCTCAACCGCCAATGCCGTGCTCCGACACTCCGCCGCTCAGCCGCCGCCATCACAAGGGAAGGAAGGGTGCCTCCCCTGCTTTAAGAGCAGGTACCCATTCATCTACTTGCCCATGCGGGCTTTCGAACCACTGGGTGGGCGGGAGCTGGGATATAGACCGAGAACTCACCCCGGCCACGGTGGGACTCAAACAGCCGAAGCTGTTCGGACAGATGGAATGCAGGCTTCATTTACTGCCTGCACCACCTATGTATCATTAAATAAGCTCTGACTGCCCTAATTTTTTAAAAAGATTTATTCCCCTCAAAGTTAGCACTTTAAAATAGCATACACCAGAAAAAAATAAAGAGTTCCATGCAAAACCCCAAAGACTGCATTTTTAAAGACTAGTGTTTTATTTTTAAAAAGATGGGGAGACATCTTTAAATGCCTCTCCTTTGCTTCCCCAGCCAGCTTTTTTAAAAATTGTAAATCATTTGATTTTATTTATAGAAAATGGAATGCCTCAAGAAATGCATTTTCTTTTAAAGAGGGAGGAGTTGTAAGGGTAGCACGTACAGGAACATGTTACCAAAAAACAAAACAAAGAGGAAAAACCAAACCTGAATGGGTTCACATTTTGAGCCACGAAGTAAAACAACAAAGGTTAACTTAAGAGTAATAGTCAGCGGGACACTGAGCAGTAATGTTGTAGTCTCTGTTGCCATTGTACAGTTGGGGGGGAGAGGAAGCTGATAAAACATTCAATAGCAGCTACTGAACCAAGGATTGGCTGGCCCCAAGAAGCCTTCAACTTGTGCCTCTCCACCATGCCAGGCTTGGTCCTGTGTACTGCTCAGCATGAAGCAACCCCGCCCAGACATTCCACCTTGCATCACATGTCCGTGTCTCCCTCTGCCCCCACCTCACCATTGCTTGTGATCCTGGCTTATCGCTCCTCCATGTGTGTTGCTCTGCCAGGAGCGATCTTGGCTGCCATAAAATTTTCTACTGTGGTTTCCCCAGCTGCGTCCATCTTGAGACTTTGGGGGTACACTCTGCCCCTCGCTTAAGTGCCGGTCAGAGCCATAGCTGCCCCAGCTGTCCCACGAGTGGCGATAGGGTCTCCCATGGCACTCCCAGACATTCCACCTTGCATCACATGTCCGTGTCTCCCTCTGCCCCCACCTCACCATTGCTTGTGATCCCGGCTTATCGCTCCTCCATGTGTGTTGCTCTGCCAGGAGCGATCTTGGCTGCCATAAAATTTTCTACTGTGGTTTCCCCAGCTGCGTCCATCTTGAGACTGTGGGGGTATGCTCTGCCCCTCGCTTAAGTGCCGGTCAGAGCCATAGCTGCCCCAGCTGTCCCACGAGTGGCGATAGGGTCTCCCATGGCACTCATCTACGTAGTGTGGATGCCTTAGCGCCACGTGCCTCTCTTGTTCATAGCGAAGCTGCTTGTGCTGCCACCGCAGCTCCTCCCTCTTGACTAGAAAGCTATGATCTACACATGGGCTGGCATGCCTATGTGTGGTACGACAAAGATAAAACACAGCAATTTTTTTCAAAAACATATAGTTACAGAAGCGCTAATCAAGATATGGAGAGATATAAAGAAGAAGTTCTATGATAAAATATACCTAGATGGGTATCACCACTAGAAGC
>NW_015171650.1:0-819 GCF_001447785.1 Gekko japonicus
GAGAAAGGGAGAAAAGTACTCCCTTCTCTGCCTTCTCTTTCTCGTGCATAATTTTGTAAACTCCTATCACATCACCTCTCAATGGTCATTTCTCCAAGTTACAGAGTCCTAACCTCTTTAACCTTTCTTCATAGGGAAGGTGTTCCATTCCCTTAATTGTTTTAGTTGCCCTTTTCTGCAACCTTTCCAATGCTGGAGTGAAACACCGTAGATTCCTGACAGAGACAGGTTTCTCTTCTTTGTAGCAAGGGATTATAAGGGAGAGTGGCGGTCTAGGTGTATCTCACTCATTCTCCTTTCTACTCCTTGCTCTGGATACAGTGCACAGCCCAGAAAGCAAAGACTGCAGGAGGACCCAGGACATGCTGCATCCAGACTTCCTTCTTTCCCCTACACCAGTCAGATGGGCAGAAAGGAGGCAGGAAGACACAAAGCTTTACTGAGCCTTACAGAATCATGGTGCCCTTAGGCATCGCCTCTGTGCAAGGAAGAATCACCGAACGAGGCTCCCGAATGAAACTGGCACGGCCGCGGTCTGAATCCCTGGAGGCACGAGTAAAACCAAAGCAAGGGAAGCCCCCCAGCAGAATCGTAGGAGGAAGAAACCATTAAATGGAGATGTGACGGAAAGTGAAAAAGAGTTTCCGTTTGTCAGAATCATTCCTCATGTGCAGTTTGTATTGGAACCTGTCTTGAGCCCTTATGAGGAAAGCAGGGTGAAGAAGAAGAAGAAGAAGAAGAAGAAGAAGAAGAAGAAGAAGAAGAAGAAGAAGAAGAAGAAGAAGAAGAAGAAGAAGAAGAAGAAGAAGAAGAAGAAGA
>NW_015171650.1:1696-6409 GCF_001447785.1 Gekko japonicus
AGAGAGAGAAAGCGGGGGGGGGGGGGAGAGAGAGAAAGAGCACTTCAGTTTTAACTGGCACACTGTTGACCAAAGAAATGCAAACATTAATTTTCTGTTTATGTGCAATAGGATTGCCAGCTCTGGGTTGGGAAATTTCTGGAGATTTGGGGTGTGAAGCCTGGGAAGGGCAGGGTTTGGGGTCAGGAGGGACCTCAACAGGGTATAATGCCATACAGTCCACTCACTCCTCCACACGCAGCTGCTGGTTTGACCTTGGGTCAGTCACAAGTTCTCTCAGAGCTTTTCTTTCATGAGCAGTCCTCGAAAGAGCTCTCTCAGCCCCACCTACCTCACAGGGTGTCTGTTGTGGGGAGGGGAAGGGAAGGAGATTGTAAGGCGCTCTGAGACTCCGAGTGAAGGGCGGGGTATAAATCCAATCTCTTCTTCTCTTCTTCTTTAAAGCAGCCATTTTCTCCAAGGGAACTGCTCTCTGTTGGCTGGAGATCAGCTGTAATTCCAGGAAATCTCCAAGCCCCACCTGGAGCCTGGCTACCCTAGGGCCTATGGGAAAGGGAGTAACAGTTTTCATGTATTTCCCAAGTGAGTTCTTCGATGGCTGCTCAGGAACCTTATGCACTAGTCTTTAATTGCCTGTAGGTGGCGCTCACAAACAACATTCATATCTTGCTGCTGGGTCAGTGTCTCACAAGCATGGCCAGACTATCACTGCCTTTTCACTCCATGTTTTTCTCACTGCTGCATTCTGTTTGAGAGAGCTTGTATCACCGAGACCATTTCCACAGTAGTGGAATTCCCCGCATCAACGTTTCAAAAACTGTGTGTTATGTGAAATTTTCCACAGTAGATTTTTCCTCACCAGGCGTAAAACCGAAGTTTTCTCCTTCTTACCCCGCATTTTCAGAATCCCCAGTTTCAGCGGCTTCCAAAAATGCAGGCTAAGAAGGACAAAACTTCAGGTTTGCACCTGGTGAGGAAAAACCTACTGCAGAAAATTTCACATAATGCACAGTTTTAAAAACCTGAATGCGGGGAATTTCACTACTGCAGAAATAGTCCTACTTTAACCGACTGTCCTCAATTAGAGCCAGGGCCTTTTTGGCCCTCGCTCTGGCCTGGTGGAACTCTCTACCTGGTGACATCTGTGCCCTGAGGGACCTTGCTCAGAGCTGTTCCGCCAGGCCTATGGTCCAGGGCTCTTTTTGTAGAAAAAGCCCAGCATGAACTCATTAGCATAATAGGCCACACCCAACAACAGAAACTCATTAGCCTATTAGGCCACACCCCTGACAGCACAGCTCATTAGCCCATTAGGCCACACCCCCATGTTACCAAAAGTGCGGTCATCCAGCCACACCCACCTTTTGCTTCTTATTCTGTTTACCTTGTTTGTTGTCAAAACCCAGGGGGGTTTTTGTAGCAGGAACTCCTTTGCATGTTAGGCCACACACCCCTAATGTAGCCAATCCTAATGAGTTTCTGCTGTTGGGTGTGGCCTATTATGCTAATGAGTTCCTGCTGGGCGTGGCCAACTCAGGAGCCAGCCGGAACTCCGTTCCTGTGTGTTCCCGCCCAAAAATAGCCCTGAGGACAGCAACAGCCCCACACTGTGGCTCTCATCATGGCCTCCTCCATGACCAGCCACTGATCTGCCTGAGGGAGGGAGCGAAACATAATTTTATGCCATCGTTAAGTCCAGTTGTTTTTATTGTAAACCGAAATTAAATTATTCTGTTTATTTTAACCTGTTGTGCACCACCCTGAGCCATTCGGGGAAGGGCGGTCTATAAATTTAAGGCATAATAATAACAATATTCAAGGAGCAATATCAAATAAATATTTTTAATTAGAGAACTGAGAGAGTTCACGTCTATGACAGCGTGATCCCACCTTGTGACACTTACCTTTATGAAAATAACAATAAACCAGCTTCAAAAGGCATCATATTTGGAACAATAATTAAGCATATACAGCAACCAATGTGTCACAATTCAGGCCTGTTGTATTGGAGGAGACCAAGGCCTCAGTCTTTCTGACTTGTGTCTAGCTCGTCCCTGAAAGATGCAGGAGTTTCTGGTATCCCTAAAATATGAGTACATGGTTTCATAGAAAGGAGTGCTTCTGAGGGGAAAGTGCTTCGGCCCTCCAATCCCTCAGGGAAAATTGTGCCTTTTTTTCCTTATAAGGAATATCCCAATTCTTTACTCCCTCTAGCCCAGAAGCGTCGAACTTATTGTTACAAGGGCCGGATCTGACATAAAGGTCACTTTGTCAGGCCGGGCCATGTGTACCATAAAACGTAATGCCAGGTATGGGAGATATAAACTTTATAAAGGACACAGGCAAACACAATTAACGATATTATTTTTACTCAAAATACAAAAATGCTTGTATAAGAGCCCTGGATGGACCAGTTCTGGCCCACGGGCCATATGTTTAACAGCAGTACGTTTGACACCGCTGCTCTAGTGGATTCATGGTTACACTTGCCATTTTTTTAATGGTTTAATGCACCGGTAGGCATCCACATAGTTAGCACATGAATGCATCCCCTGCCAGTCTTGCTAATGGGCACTCTGTTTGAGAGATGAGAGATTGTACTTTTGAGAAATCGTAATGCCTTCGTTTTACACCAGAGCTGGACCTTAAGGCATACGTCGCTAGAAAGTGTCTGTTACAGATCCATAGCAGGAGCTATTGAGCCAGGCATGAAAAATACACTTTTAAAGCAAAGCAGTGCCATCTCTAAAATAAAGATTGATTCCAGGAATCCAGAACCTTAAAGGGATCTTGGACATATTTGTTGAAGAAAACAGACAGACAACAGACAGGAAGTGGTGGCGGCTACAAGCATGGACTGCTTCAAGAGGGAATTAGATAAGCATATGGAGCAGAGGTCCATCAGTGGCTATTAGCCACAAGGTATAGATAGGGGCTCTGGGGCAAGTGATGCTCTGTCTTCTTGGTGCTTGGGGGGGGGTCAACAGTGGGAGGGCTTCTAATGTCCTGGCCCCACTGGTGGACCTCCTGGTGGCACCTGGTATTTCTGGCCACTGTGTGACAGAGTGTTGGACTAGATGGGCCTTTGGCCTGATCCAACATTGGCATCTCTTACGTTCTTATGTTCTTAACAACAAAACTAGGGTCATAAGCAGCCAAAAATATTGAAACAATTCATTCATTGTATTAAGATAAATGTACTTATTAGTAAAACTTCCACAGACATGCCCTTTTGGAGAATATTGGAGGAAAAGCACAGGGGCAGTGAGAGATGCCAACTCTGGGTTGGGAAACTGCTGGAGATTTGGGGGAGCACAGTCTGGAGGGGTGGGGTGGACCTCAGTGGGGTATAATGCCACAAAGGCCACCCTCCAGAGCAGCTGGAGGGTAACTGGTCTCTGTAGCCTGGAGATCAGTTATAACTTCTGGAGATTTCTAGACCCCAAGCAGCCCTGCAGAGTGGAGGGGGTTGCCTAGAACAGAATTTGGGAAGGCAGCGCATTCCACATGCAGCTGCTGCTGTGGCCTTGGGTCAGTCACAAGTTGTGTCAGAGGTGTTCTCTCAGGAGCAGTCCTCGAAAGAGCTCTCTCAGCCCCACCTACTTCACAGGGTGTCTGTTGTGGGGAGGGGGAAGGGAAAGGAGATGCCAGCCGCCCGGTGGGACCTGGGGATCCCCTGGAATTACAGCTCATCGCCAGACTTCATAGCTCCGTTCCCCTGGAGAACATGGGTGTTTTGTAGGGTGGACTCTACGGCATTGAGAGCTAGTTTGGTGTGAGAGCCTGGTTGGTGTAGTGGTTAGGAGCGTGCAGACTCTAATCTGGGAGAACCGGGTTTGATTCCCCACTCCTCCACATGCAGCTGCTGGTGTGACCTTGGGTCAGTCACAAGTTCTCTCAGAGCTGTTCTCTCACGAGCAGTTCTCAAGAGAGCTCTCTCAGCCCCACCTACCTCAGAGGGTGTCTGTTGTGGGGAGAGGGAAGGGAAAGGAAATGGTAAACCACTCTGAGACTTCTTCGGGTACTGAAGGGCGGGGTATAAATCCAATCTCTTCTTCTCTTCTTCTTGTTCTAATAAGGGCCTAATGCGGCACTTGCACATGTACCAAGCGGGGAAACTGGCACCTGTTATGCCCATATTAATCTTTTCTTTTTCATAAATTGTGACATGGGGAAGGGGGGAAAAGACTCCTTATTTTGCTAACACACCAGAAGCAGAATATTTACCAAAGCAGCATGTTTACGAAAGAAGTTCAAATCCTTTCAGTATTGTGGAAGATTCAGATTTTAAAGAAGAACCTACATTAATCGTAAGTGAGGCCTCTAGCTTTCATATGCTTGCCGTCACTGAGATACCTCAAACCTTCACTTAGATGCAAACTGGAAGCAAATTTAGTAAGCTTGTCTCGCATATGGAATACATATGCCACCAATCGCATCCTCCTTGAGTGTTTGCGCGCTGTAAAACGACAAAAACAAAATCCTTCAATCACAATCACAACATTAGAAGTTGTTAGAACAGATAAAAGGAAGTACTTCTTCACCCAAAGAGTGATCAACACATGGAATTCACTGCCACAGGAGGTGGCGGCGGCTACAAGCATGGACGGCTTCAAGAGGGAACTGGATAAACATATGGACCCGAGGTCAATCAGTGGCTATTAGCCATGAGGTATAGATGGGAACTCTCAGTCTGGGGCAAGTGATGCTCTG
>NW_015171650.1:6556-24392 GCF_001447785.1 Gekko japonicus
TTGGAGTTCATTGTTAGGTTCAGTGTTTTTCCCCCCTTGGTTTCTACCTGGTATTTTTGGCCACTGTGTGACAGAGCGTTGGACTGGATGGGCCACTGGCCTGATCCAACGTTGTACTGGATGGGCCTGCCCTGATTAGTGGTATAATGAGGCCATACTGCATCAAATAATACTTAACGTAATGCACAATTAACTGACAGCATTTTCTACCTGTGTTAAGTGCCATCAAGCGGCTTATGACTTATGGCGACCCTTTAAATTAAATGTCCTCCAAAACATCCTGTCCTTAATGGCCTTGCTCAGGCCTTATTTATTTCTATCCCACCCTCCCCGCAAGCAGGCTCAGGGCGGGTTACAAATCAGGCAGATAACAATATAATTTAGATAATGATGCTCAATGATGCTCAGTTTGGACTGGTCAGAGGCCAGCATTATCAGCATTATCAGCAGGGGAGGCCAAAGATGGATTTGGATGTTCGCTGCTTCATCTTGCAAACTGAGGGCTGTTGCATCCTTGATTGAGTCAGCCCATCTCAGTGTAGTGGTTAGAATGTCAGGGAAGACCCAGATTCAAATCCTTCCTCTGCCATATAAGGTGCTGGCTTGTCTTGAGCTGCCTACTAACTTTCAGCCCAACCGTCCTCTCAGGGTTGTGTTGTGTCCACGGACCGCCACTGGGCGCCCGCGATACAGCGGAGCTTGAGTCTGGAGAACAATGGGGACCAGGCTCCTGCACCCTGCCTCTAGGGGAACCAATGGGACATTGGCGGGAGGTTTGAATGGGCCAATAGGAGGTTCCCCAGACTGTATATAAGTGGCCGGTCGGCCATTGGTGGGTGTGCGTGTTGTGTACTAGTAAAGTGTGCAGTGTATCATGCGTGCCTCAGCAATTCTTCCATGCGGCTAACCCACTACACAACAGGTTGTTTGAGGATAAAACATGTGGAAGGAGATCATGCTAGGTGCCTCAAGAGTCTTAAAAGAAAAGGGGAGGGGGGAATGATGGACCAGATTTATAAATGGAAGCTGCAGTCATTTTCAAACACCCCCACCCCCCGGTTTTGATTCTGATCAGGAACCACTGAATTTGTCTCACTTTGCGTGGCATAGTGGTTAAGAGGGGCGGACTCTGATTTGGAGAACCAGTTTGATTCCCCACTCCTCCACATGAAGCTAGCTGGGTGACTTTGGGCCAGTCACCGTTTTCTCAGAATGGTCTCAGCCCCACCACCTACCACACAAGGGCCTGTTATGAGGAAAGGAAGGGAAGGAGATTGTAAGCCACTTTGAGACTCCTTATGGTTGCCAAACTCACTTTCCATTTTATTGCTCGCTTGCCCTAGAAGTCAGGAGGGGAATCAAGAGAGTGTGAATTTTAGTTACTTTCACTTTCAGATGCTCTGAAGTAGATAGTTGCTTATCATTACTGGGAACATCCACCGCCTTGAGTCTCAGCTTACGTGGCCTGGCTTTTGTCTATGTGCTGGGAGGATGCCACCAAGGTGGGGACACTGAGCTGTTGGTTTCGGGGTGGGGTGGGGTGGAATACCTAGGGGATGATTGGCTCCCAGCCTTTTAGAGTCCCTGTTTGAACCTTGTATATCTACTGCTTTCACGCTTCCATTTTCAGTTCTAACACAGCCAGTGTACAGGCTGGATCCTATCAATGTCTCAAGTAACTTATCCTTCCTTGAAGTGAATGGTATTGCGAACTGATTTCTCCAAGAGTCTGACAATGGTAGAGGAAAGTGGGATATAAAAACCTTCTCTTCTCTTCTTCTTTCTCCACATGAAGCCCACTGGGTGACCTTGGGCCAGTCACAGCCCTCTCAGAACTCTCTCAGTCCCCCACCTACCTCACAAGGTGATTGTCATGGGGAGAGGAATGGAAGGTGATTGTAAGCCACTTTGAGAATCCTAAAAGTAGAGAACGAGTTATAAAAACCTTCCCTTCTTCTTGATGTGAAATTTGGTGGTGGCAACTCTATCTGTCAGCCTGTTTTAGGGGGACAATTCTCAAAGCCGAAGCCGTCTCTGACAGCTGAATTGCCCTGCAACTGAGGTAATGAGTTCTCCTGAGCAACCCCCCCCCTGCCCCGCACAACCACTGTTCTCTGTCAAGTTGATGAGATAGTCAGACGGAATTGATGGCTGCATTCCAGGCACCTATCTGGCAGCAGCCGGTGAACCTTATTAGCCTGCCTTGCCCGTGAGAAGTGACTGGTGCCCAAATGCACTAAAGTGAAGTAGTTTTTCTTGGGAGGGATGGGGGAGGGGGAATCCTTCAAGCTGAAGAAGAGAGAAAGTACATTTCAGTTAAACTTTTGACAGTTCCCATGTAGGGCACCAGAGAGAAGATAAATCAAAACCTGGTCATATGTCAGGGTAAGTTACAGACTGTTCACAGACCTAGGGCTTCAGGCTTGGAAGGATTTGAGGAACATATGAGAATATTTCTGGACAAATAAGCACGAATGGCACATGCAGTTACAGCAAGAGGCAGTGTAGTATTTGCCGTCTTATCTGTAGCTCTTGCTGCAAGACCCTGGCGCCATACACTGACTCACTTTCATGGTTAAGCAGAGATTTGAATCCAGTTCTCTCCCAGTCTGAATTCACCACCATACTACCTCGCAAGATTGTTGTGATCTTAAATCAGAATAATTCCCATGAAAGCAAGCATGAGCTCCTCATAAGGAGCCCTCCTCAGTGGATCTACTCTGAAACAAACCTAGTTTTGTTCTACAGCACCTAACTCCTAAGAAAGTGGTTTTTTAAAGGATTGTAGCCATTTATCCTGTGCCACTAGAGAAGAATGAGGAAGCATCAGCCACAATAACAAAGAGGCTTGCTTCACACTCTGCAAACGTGAGGACTCAAATCTTATCTCTGTGAGGCAGCCTGAGTAAATCACTCTCTCTGCCTCATTTCCACATTTACAGTATGGAAGTAATAATACTTGTCTATATCCTTCTTAAACTGTGATGCCCAAAACTGAACCCAATATTCTAGGTGAGGTCTGATCAGAGCAAAGTAAATCGATACCATCACTTTGTGTGACCTGAACAGTATACTTCTGTGGATACAGCCCCAAATGGCATTTGCCTTTTTACCTACCGCATCACACTGTTTACTCATGTTCAGTGTATGGTCTACTAAGACACCTAGATCCTTTTTTCAGGGGTCATTTCGTAGAAAAAGAGCTAGGGGAACTCATTAGCATAACTCATTAGCATATGCCACACCCCCTGAAATCACCGGATGTGTGTCATAAGGCCACACCCCCTGCCATCACCGGAAGTGTGTCATAAGGCCACACCCCCTGACATCACCAGAAATGTGTCATAAGGCCACACACCCCGCCCCCAACGGTCCCGGCCTCCACCGCCAGCCTTGCAGCTCCACTGCCGAGCCCCATGAGGGGCCCGGCGGTGAACCTGCAAGGCCGGCGGGAGTGCATAATCAAAACATCTTCTTCCCTTGGAGGAAGCGCGCCCAAAGAGGATAGCAAATCAGACTCTACCTCATGTTCCTTTCCGATAGCATGCACATCTATAAGAACCCCATGGACTCAGGTGCGGAGAGAGGGATCCACCATACTAGTTACTGCTTCTATCATTCCTACAGTATCCCACTTTCTCCTAAATTCCGTCAGCAGGACCCTGAAATGCATAATCTTCATTGCTGTAGAGATTCAACCTGATGACCACCTAAGGGGCCTCAGGGTGTTTTTTTCCCCCTTCCTACTTGGAAGAGCTCAGCCGAGGGACCGGATGACAACCAGCAATCTGTCCCATGGACTCAGATCCAGAGGGAGGGAGCATATTGGGAGCTAAAGAGGCCCCTGATTTCTTGACTTTAACCGGGAGCGGTGAAGGAGGGGGAAGAGGAGAGATCAATTAACCTTGGGACTTCAGAGGGTCCAACAGGTTGCACTCTGCTATATTTAGTTCTAGTCTTACCTAATTCTGAATCCAAGGGCCGGCGTTCCAAAGTACCTAACTGCTGAACAAAAGAATTCTGGAAACATCGTTGGATTTTAACCCCACGTTTTGCAAAACCGGAGCAGTGTGCAAGGACGTATGATGGAATCGGATTGGCATGAAATAGGAAAAGCAAACGCTCGTGATGAGAAGGTCCAGGGGTTTGTTCAGTTGGCATGAGATCACTAGAAGATGGACTAGCTGGAAAAGAAGATGCTAGAGGTCTGCTGGCCCATTCTTTGGTGGACCAGTTAATACGCCTCCCTTGGTAAGGAAAAAACATTGACAGCTCTATAAGGAGGCTTGTTCCTTCCTCCTCTTTCTCTTTGTCTTGCCAGTCCAGCTTCCTGGACTGCCCCTGAGGTGGCTGTCCTCTCCAGCTGGGAGGTCACAGGGCCTCCTGGGCTAAGCAGCAGAATGGGGATGAGGAGGGAAATCAGGGAAGGGGTGGAGGAACTTGGCTCACCAACCCTTCACTATCCAAAGGCGTCTCAGAGTGGCTTACAATCTCCTTTCCTCTCCCCACAACAGACACCCTGTGAGGTAGGCGGGGCTGAGAGAGCTCTCTTGAGGACTGCATATGAGAGAACAGCTCTGAGAGAACTTGTGACTGACCCAAGGTCACACCAGCGGCTGCAGGTGGAGGAGTGGGGAATCAAACCCGGTCCTCCCAGATTAGAGTCTGTGCTCCTAACCACCGAACTGGCTTTTCTGAGTTAATTTGTAAAAACCCTGCAAATAGAAAAATGTCATAGGAAGGTGTTTGAAAGTCAAGCTTTGGGCACTTTTTTATTTTCAGGGCATTTTTAGGGTAAAGGAGGATATATGAGAATAGCAGCCTGAATAGCCCAGTTTGGACCAAGCTCATCTGGGCTTGGGAGCGAAGCCATGTCAGCCACGGTTGGTACTTGAATGAGAGACTGCCAAGGAAGACCAGCATTGCTACACAGAGGAAGGTAACGGCAACCCATGTCTGCTCATCTCTTGCCTTGAAAACCCAGTGAGTGGGGTTGCCCTCAGTGCTCCCTCTCAGCTGTGGAGTCTTGTGAGCAAAAATTCTGCTTTGTGAGTGACTGGCATTAAAGTTGAGAGCGAGTGACTGGGCTGCTGCATAAATCAGTTTCCTCTGGAGCCATCCTTCCCGAGCTAAGGCAAAAATGCGTGAGCCAGAGGCCAAAAAAACTGTGAGCTAGCTCACACTAACTCAGCTTAGAGGGAACACTGGTTGCCATGGCTGCAACTTGATGGTACACTCTCTCTCTCTCTCGTCTCGTGGGGTGGAGTGGTGTTAGCCGGCGAATGGAAGTCCAGCTCGCATGATCGGAAAGCCTAGAGAGATCTCTCATCAGCATGGAAAAGCCTGTAATGGGCCATCTGGCCAGGCAGTGGCAGTGCGGCGCTACAACTCGAAGGAGTCTGGAGACCACTGACGCCATCAAAAAGGCCGAGGAAAAATGCCGTTCCGGATCACGTCTCATCTGCAACTGAACGAAACCCTCGTCGGCTGTGAATGTGTGCAATTTAAGATGTATATGTGTTGTCCTCCCTTACCCCACAAGCATTGTTAGTCCCCCGTGAAAAATGAGTAACTGTAAATCACTCAGAGCCAGCAAGCTCTGCAGGATTGAGCGATCAATAAATGGAATTATTATTATTATTGTTGTTGTTGTTGTTGTTGTTGTTATTGTTATTGTTATTGTTGTTGTTGTTGTTATTATTAAATGCCCTGACCAGAATGGCCCAGTCTAGCCCGATCTTGTCAGATCTCAGAAGCCAAGCAGGGTTGGCACCAGTTAATGTTTGGAGGGGAGACCACCAAGGAAGTCCAGGGTTGCTGTGCAGAGGCAGGGGAGGACAAACCAGCTCTGCTCGCCTCTGGCCTTGAAAACCCTACAGGGTGACCAAAAGTCAGCTGTGACTTGAAGGCCCTGGCCGCCACCCGCATGAGGATAATTGAGAGGTAAGACACTAAGAGACAATCCATACGCATTACAAAGTCCTCATGGCCACCGTGAAGACTTTTGATGAGATGTGCCTCTGGGAATTCCATGTTCATCATTTAAGTCCCAGGCATGTGAGGATGTGATTCAGATCAGGACCATGGGTCACAGGCAATGCCCCCTCCAAGCTATGGAGTCTTGTGAGCAGAAATCCTAATTTTGTGAGCTGCTGGCATTAAAGCGGTGAGCGAGCGATGTGGCCGCTGCATCGATCAGTTTGCTCCGGAGCCCTCCTTCCTGAGCCGAGACAAAAAACGTGTGCGCCGGAGGCTGAAAAACGGTGAGCTGGCGCACACTGACTCTGCTTAGAGGGAACACGGGTTGCCAACAAGAGCAGAAAACGGAGAGCACCATGAGCCTGCGTCGAAGTCTGGATCGTTGGCCGGCAGGAGGGTTCCCAACTCCCTGACCAGATCCCCGGGGAAAGAGGAAGACCCAACACGAGATGGCTTGACTCAGGCCGCGGTCACATGGACCTCTTACCGCGCTAGTTTCCCCGCAGTTCTTCTATCCGCGACATTTTATATCGCTTGTAGGTGGTCAGACGGTCCCTCTGTCTTCCGCTTCACTCGCGCGAAGTACTGATCACACAGAGCGCCGTCCCTGTGGCGGTGCGTTTTTTTAAAAAACAACCTGCGCATGCACTTGTCTTCCCATGCGCTTGGGCGTACATACAAACTAAAAAACACCAAAATAAAAGCTAGTGCCTGTTTGCACATGCGCATAACTTAAACTGGAAACACACAAAAAAGGGGGGGAGGGTAGCGCGGTCACGGCGGATTGCTGTCCAGATACCAAAACCGCGGATACAAAGCACGAGATATCAGAAAAACACCTCTTCCAACGGGTGTCAGAAAACACGGATAAAAAGAGCGAAAACCGCGGGACTCAGCCCGCTTCGGTGCGGGAGGCGGGTTTGCCAATATGAACAGGAAACTTTAATGCGCGAGGGATCAGCAGCGAAGCCCGCACTAAATGTCCGTGTGACCTGACCCTCAGTCACGGAAACCGTGGTCCTCAGTTTGCAAGACTTGGGCAAGGCTATTCACAATAGGACATTTTGGAGGTCATTAGTTCATAGCATCACTGAAAATCAGAAGTGACCTGATGGCACTTAAGACACACATTGCCCTCAGGGAGCTTTTCTTTGCCCCACTGTAGAAACGCACATTTACTGATGTCCACATGCAAGTTTCTCCAGGGTGGCGATAGTGGCCTCCTGGAGCAATTTCAGTGCAATGGGAGCCCCCCTTTCCCACATAATCCAATCCTGATCCAAGTTGGTCCCCGGGAGATGAGTTCTCAGAGAAGAACCCCCCAGTGCACGTTTGTTGACAAACCACACAAGGGACACATGGGCTTTGCAACATGTGCCTGGTCCCTAAGTGAAACACCTTCAGGTAAGAATCACATTTTACTCTGATTCTTTAAAGTACTTAGGAGTACCTGTTCATATTCTGAAGATACCGAATGCACGTTCAAGGGAAGTAGCATTCAGAGCAGTCTGTGATCAATTACTTGTCCAAATGTTTCTGCTTTTAGTTGCTCTGGAAAAGTCAACCCACCAGGCCTGCCACCGTATAGAACAGGCCAGTTTAAAGAGCAGAGTCATTTCCTTACTTCGCAAAGAAGCACATGTCCAATCCATCATGATTTATTGCTTGTGGTTTATTTTATTTAAGGTATTTTCTTTAGCACAGAGGCCATGCCTACAATGAGGGAGAGGGGAGGGGGGAATCAATATCAGCCAGGGGAGATTTTTGGCTAATTGCTCCTGAATCCACATGAGGTCCCTTTCGATGCAGACCTGAAAATGAGGGGTAAGTCAAACCCCTATTGTGCTGGATTGTTCAGATCCGGTGACTATTCGCCTTCCAGAAAGGTCACTTGGCACAGAGGGGAGGATATGACCAACAGATGAAAAACCAAAGGAGGAGAGGAGCCAAACTCTCCCAGAGAACCGTTCTAGCCATTGCTGTCAGAATAAGACCTTGCCTGATTTTGCACTAAAGCTGCCTCGATGTAGCGCCGCCGTTTGCCCCGATACCATTGGTCAATTTCACACCCGAAGCCGCGGGGCTGCATTTGATCCGCGGCTTCGCCCGATTTCCTCCGCAGTTTCGTGATCCTCAAAAAGCAGGATCACGAAACCCGAAGCTGTGGGGCTGCATTTTGACTCGCGGCTTCGGGTGTGAAATTGACCAATGGTATCAGGGCAAACGGTGGCGCAACATCGAGGCAGCTCTAGTGCGAAATCAGCCCTTAACGGGCTTTGTTGCTTTGAAGAAGGTCATGTTCAAAACCCATTCGATGTCACATCTCTGAGCATCGGTCCGAAGCTCGGCCTCTCCTTTTGACATTTTTTTTTAATAACAATTTTTATTAGTTTTTCAAACGATACAACTTCTAACAGGTGTGCAGCGGCATATGTCAAAAATAAGTAATACAAAAGGAACAGTATATTCAATAAATCAGTGCAAACAAATACTCATATGAAGGTAAGATTATATTACATGAGGTAGACCCAGACGTAAATCGCCTTGCGTGAAAGTGTTGGTTGAAATAAACTGGGGTGGTGAAGCACAGGTGTAGATTTACACTAGTGGTTGGTGTGGTCATGACTAGACATTAAATTTTCTGTGAGCTGGTTGCAGGATGCCAACAGGGGCCCCTAATGTGTGTTAAGGGTAAAGTATGTTTAGATATTTCATTATGTGGTTGGCAGTCATTTCTCATAACATGGTCCAGGAATGGGAACAATTTTTCCATACAATTGGAAATTTTAGGATATATTTCCAACTGTTGGATGCGATCTGTAATTTTTCCCATACTGAAGTGATCCTATACCTTACTGAACCAACAAGTGCACATTGGCGCTAAGGGTGATTTCCATTTGGTAGCAATCAAATTCTTCGCTGCTAGACTGGTTATTAATTCACGCCTGATCTTTGGGATGTTTACGTCATGCCGCATATTCAGGAATATTAGTTCTGGTGAGAATGGGATTAAATAACCTGTGATGAGTTCTAAAATGTCATGCCAAAAGTCAGCTATGAATTTGCATTGCCACCAGCAGTGTGCAAAGGAGCCTGGCGCCCCACAGTTTTCCCAACAGGACGGAGAATGCTCAGATGACATTATGGCTAATTTCTCTGGAGCGAGGTACCATCTGGTAAGGATCTTATATGATTGTAGTTTCCTCTTGACTTTTTGATGGTATCCCTCCTTTTCTTCACTCTGTGTGCACAACTCCCACTCCCAAAATTGACAATCCTTGCAATCCAGTGCCTAAAAGAAATGTACCATTTAAAGAATCAGTAACAACTCCAGCTAAAACACTGAAGTCAAAGAACTGACTGATCACTATAAAGTGACAGTACAACTATAAAGTAATATAACACAAGCTTTTTGTACTTAGTCTGTGTTAAGGTCCTTCCCCTCCAATATGTACTTATTTGCCTTCAGTTCTGCATCTTCGAGAGGCACCAAGCCCTTTGTGTGGCCAATCCGACATTAGCTTGATCCCACAGCATTCTGTTCTCTGACCTCAGAGCAGCTCATCCAATGGGTGAGTGGAAAGCAGTTTGCCAAGCAGAGACAACCCACAGTCAGTTTTTAACTTGATTGTATGGGGGTGGGAGGTCATTTTTCCATTTAATGTTTGGGAGATTGGAACACAGAATGAGCGATAAGCAGAGCAGAGCATCTCAAACTGAATTCTTTTCCACGTCCAATTAGCACACACCTGTATGCACTTAAACTGCTGGAGCCAGCCTTGAAGAAACAAAGTAGACTTATTGACACGGCAAAAGATTAAAAACAGCAAAAAACAAACACTTCATATTGTCTCTGGAACAATAATTTGCATCCTATCCATTGAAGGTCATATTGGCACATTTTGCCAGAGTTATCCTTCACTATAACGCTGTAGATTCATTTGCGCTGGTGACACTCAGTGGAGAAAGTCTGGGGAAATAAGTGATACTGTGGGCATCACCTATAAATCACAGTCCACATCACAGTATTGGGTAGCTGACATGGAATGGCATTATGATTTGACAATAAATACAGGGCAGTATTTCCATAACATCTGGAGATAGTTGGCATGCAGTGGTAGTTAGCATTTGGCAGTATTGTATGGCTAACATACAGTATTGCATTGCTAAGAGCCAGTTTGGTGTAGTGGGTTAAGAGGAGCGGACTCTAATCTGGGAGAACTGGGTTTGATTCTCCACTCCTCCACATGAAGCCAGCTAGGTAACCTTGGGTCAGTCACAGTTCTCTCAGAACTCTCTCAGTCCCACCCATCTCACAGGGTGTCTGTTGTGGGGAGATGAAGGGAAGGCGATTGTAAGCCACACCGAGATTCCTTTGGGTAGCGAAGAGCGGGTTATAAAGCAAACTCTTCTTCTCCTTCTCCTCCTCCTGCTTTTGGACTTGGTTCTTGAAAGTATCTAGTAGATTATTTGCAATGGTACTTGGTATGTAACAATATTGATAAGTTGGCATCATTCCTATTTTAGGATCATTTTGACTTTCTCATCCCCACTGTTTGATCCAAAACTACCTGTTTTGAATCTGTTTCTCCTTCGTGCAGATCAAACCCCATAATCTTTATCTTTGCATAGTTTTCTGTTTCTTCATACCGATTTTTCTCCATAAGATGTATGCCTTGCCTAATATTATTACATACGTATAATAAGCGCATAAGAAGAGCCCTGCTGGATCAGACCAATGGTCCATCTCATACAGCATCCTGTCTCACACAGTGGCCAACCAGTTCCTCTTGAGCACCAACAACAGGGCATGGAGGCCGAGGCCTTCCCCTGATGTTGCCTCCTGGCTCTGGGATTCAGAGGTTTAGTGCCTCTGAATGTGGAGGTTCCCCTCAGTCATCCTGGCTAGTAGCCATTGATAGACATCCTCCATGAATCTATCTAATCCCCTTTTCAAGCTGTGGCGATCACTATGTCCTCTATATAAGAACATAATATACAAATAGACATAGGAGCTGGTTTGGGCCAGTGTGGTACAGATGTCAGCATGTTAATCTGGAATCTGAAAGGCCCAGGGTTCAAATCCCCACTCATCCATGAAGCTCACCAGGGGACCTTGGGCCAGTCACAGTCTCTTGAGCTAACCTACCTCACAGAGTTATTGTGAGGATAAAATAAGAAAGGGGGGACCATGTACCTAACACTGCGATTTTTAACAAGAGTGCTTGATAGTTATGTACAATATCATATACATCGGATATTACAAGAATATACAGGGGCGTAGCTCATTTGGGAGGGGGCGTCACCCCCCAGGGCCCCACCCTGGCTACAGGCCTGGGAATCCTTATTCATCTCTATCACATGTCATACCTGCAAAAGTTAAAACATTCCCACTAAATCAACAGGCCCAATGCATTTAATTTCAAATCCCACTGTAAAATCCCACATTTATCTTTTAGAGCCGGGTCCCGCAGCATCTTAGGGACCAATGAGAATGGCAACTCTACGGTGCTACTGGACTCCGATCTAACTGTTCTACTGCAGACCAATACAACTACCCTCTGAAACATTATTCTTTGTGTCAAGTATTGACTCAACGCCGTTGTAAGTAAGTGAAATCAGCTTTATTATCAACAAGAACCTATCCAGTGCCTAAAAGAAATGGACCATTTAAAGAATCAGTAACAACTCCAGCTAAAACACTGAAGTCAAAGAACTGACTGATCACTATAAAGTGACAGTACAACTATAAAGTAATATAACACAAGCTTTTTGTACTTAGTCTGTGTTAAGGTCCTTCCCCCCCAATCTGTACTTATTTGCCTTCAGTTCTGCATCTTCGAGAGGCACCAAGCCCTTTGTGTGGCCAATCCGACATTAGCTTGATCCCACAGCATTCTGTTCTCTGACCTCAGAGCAGCTCATCCAATGGGTGAGTGGAAAGCAGTTTGCCAAGCAGAGACAACCCACAGTCAGTTTTTAACTTGATTGTATGGGGGGGGGGAAGGTCATTTTTCCATTTAATGTTTGGGAGAATGGAACACAGAATGAGCGATAAGCAGAGCGGAGCATCTCAAACTGAATTCTTTCCCACGTCCAATTAGCACACACCTGTACGCACTTAAACTGCTGGAGCCAGCCTTGAAGAAACAAAGTAGACTTATTGACAAGGCAAAAGATTAAAAACAGCAAAAAAAACCAAACACTTCATATTGTCTCTGGAACAATAATTTGCATCCTATCCATTGAAGGTCATATTGGCACATTTTGCCAGAGTTATCCTTCACTATAACGCTGTAGATTCATTTGCGCTGGTGACACTCAGTGGAGAAAGTCTGGGGAAATAAGTGATACTGTGGGCATCACCTATAAATCACAGTCCACATCACAGTATTGGGTAGCTGACATGGAATGGCATTATGATTTGACAATAAATGCACAGGGCAGTATTTCCATAACATCTGGAGATAGTTGGCATGCAGTGGCAGTTAGCATTTGGCAGTATTGTATGGCTAACATACAATATTGCATTGCTAAGAGCCAGTTTGGTGTAGTGGGTTAAGAGGAGCGGACTCTAATCTGGGAGAACTGGGTTTGATTCTCCACTCCTCCACATGAAGCCAGCTAGGTAACCTTGGGTCAGTCACAGTTCTCTCAGAACTCTCTCAGTCCCACCCATCTCACAGGGTGTCTGTTGTGGGGAGATGAAGGGAAGGCGATTGTAAGCCACACCGAGATTCCTTTGGGTAGCGAAGAGCGGGTTATAAAGCAAACTCTTCTTCTCCTTCTCCTCCTCCTGCTTTTGGACTTGGTTCTTGAAAGTATCTAGTAGATTATTTGCAATGGTACTTGGTATGTAACAATATTGATAAGTTGGCATCATTCCTATTTTAGGATCATTTTGACTTTCTCATCCCCACTGTTTGATCCAAAACTACCTGTTTTGAATCTGTTTCTCCTTCGTGCAGATCAAACCCCATAATCTTTATCTTTGCATAGTTTTCTGTTTCTTCATACCGATTTTTCTCCATAAGATGTATGCCTTGCCTAATATTATTACATACGTATAATAAGCGCATAAGAAGAGCCCTGCTGGATCAGACCAATGGTCCATCTCATACAGCATCCTGTCTCACACAGTGGCCAACCAGTTCCTCTTGAGCACCAACAACAGGGCATGGAGGCCGAGGCCTTCCCCTGATGTTGCCTCCTGGCTCTGGGATTCAGAGGTTTAGTGCCTCTGAATGTGGAGGTTCCCCTCAGTCATCCTGGCTAGTAGCCATTGATAGACATCCTCCATGAATCTATCTAATCCCCTTTTCAAGCTGTGGCGATCACTATGTCCTCTATATAAGAACATAATATACAAATAGACATAGGAGCTGGTTTGGGCCAGTGTGGTACAGATGTCAGCATGTTAATCTGGAATCTGAAAGGCCCAGGGTTCAAATCCCCACTCATCCATGAAGCTCACCAGGGGACCTTGGGCCAGTCACAGTCTCTTGAGCTAACCTACCTCACAGAGTTATTGTGAGGATAAAATAAGAAAGGGGGGACCATGTACCTAACACTGCGATTTTTAACAAGAGTGCTTGATAGTTATGTACAATATCATATACATCGGATATTACAAGAATATACAGGGGCGTAGCTCATTTGGGAGGGGGCGTCACCCCCCAGGGCCCCACCCTGGCTACAGGCCTGGGAATCCTTATTCATCTCTATCACATGTCATACCTGCAAAAGTTAAAACATTCCCACTAAATCAACAGGCCCAATGCATTTAATTTCAAATCCCACTGTAAAATCCCACATTTATCTTTTAGAGCCGGGTCCCGCAGCATCTTAGGGACCAATGAGAATGGCAACTCTACGGTGCTACTGGACTCCGATCTAACTGTTCTACTGCAGACCAATACAACTACCCTCTGAAACATTATTCTTTGTGTCAAGTATTGACTCAATGCCGTTGTAAGTAAGTGAAATCAGCTTTATTATCAACAAGAACCTCAGAAGAACACCCAACACAAACAGTGGGGCATAGCTCCCTTTTAAACTATCCCGGGCTGAGGTAGCCACACCCTAGAATAGTTAAGGACCAATAGCATTGTTACAATAATGTCCAATCAGGTTTGTTCCCTCCAGCACAGTTCCCTTGCATCTGATTGGTTATACTTAAGCATTAGCCAATAGGATTGTTCCAGCTTAGAATCCTGGCTAAGGTCTCAAGCTTAACATTGCATTTAATACAGTTAATACACAACACTTTGACCTTCAGTTTGCAAATTAAGAGCTCGTGTGCAATTTCCCTGTGGAGAAATGTGCAATTTTTGTCTCCAGTCTAAAGGCACTCTTGACACAGACTTCACTCACCTCCGTGGGATCCGTCTGTAGGCTGACGGGGCAGCACATCCCAGATGAATTTCCCTCAAGGTGTTTAATACTAGAGGAACAGCAGGGCCTGCTGAGAAAACAGAAAAGCATATTTAGATTGTCAGGGTATTATTAATAGACGGGGCACTGAAGACAACCATCTATGGCTTTTCATATTTGTCGTTCCCTTCAGAGTCAGAATAAAGGAATGTTATGATGACAGATGAAACAGCTCAGCATTAGATCAGACACCACAGGCTGGTAAGGAAATCTTTGCAAGAATCGTCCCTGGAAGCATTATCTTATTAACTCTGTTGACGGGTGATTGAAAGGTTTGTAAGACTGATACCAAAAAAAACAACAACAAAACACCTGACTTTGAAAAAGAGTCAATTATGTGCCTACAGTAGATTTTGAAGCTGCAAATCCTGAGTCATCGAAATCCTTATTTATTTAGCTATTCATAGCCTGCTTATTCCCCCCTCCCAAGACATTGTTCTCCCATCCTCCATGTTATCCTTGTAACAACAACCCTGTGAGTGGGCCTGTAGCTACAGTGGGGCATTCCGGGGCCCTGCCACCTTCATTAAAAGTCCTGCCCCACAAATAGCCATGCCAGAAACCTTTTTTTTTTTGAGGAGAGAGCCCTGCTGCCACCTGCTGCCAGCAACACCACAGCCTTGGGCTTCCCTCTCCCTGTGGAACTGGGGGGGGGCATCATGGGACAAGGGGAAAGACAGCCCAGAGAGCATTTAATTGCCTTCAGAAGGCATTTAAATGTCTTCTGAGTTCCACAGGGCAAGAAAGCTTAGAAAGGCACTCAAGAGTGGCACTTTCAATACATCTCCAACACATCTCCAACAAGCCCCCTTTCTGCTAACCCAGTCCTGCAGTACACCACCTCGGTCATGGGGAGTCTTTCGAAAGCATCCCCATGAGCCTTTGGGAAACATGTAAATAAATTTAACTGTAGTTTAACTGCCCCCTTAAAAGTGTAAATGCCCCCTGAACAAAAATGCCCCCTGCTTGTGAGGGAATTTAGGCTAAGAGAATGACAGGCCGAAACTCATCCAAGCAAACTTCCATGGCAGAATTGGGATTCGTTTTCTCACACACTGACAACTACACAACACTGGGAGGGGGGGGGGGGGGGGGTTCCTGTTGGAAATCTTTGACATTTGCCTCCCCATCTTAGCATTTCCAAAGCACAGCTTGATGCTATCCATCACAAAACCCCGGCAGAGTAGACCAGCACTGTGACACCTGTATAGCAGATGAAAGTCCGAAGGCTTCTCCGAGGCCATCTAGTGAGTTTGTGGCAGAGACAACATTTGAACCCAGGACCTCAAAGCAACTAGACTACCGGTGCCATTCTAAGTAGCATTGCATTGGAGTTACAGACATCCCAGTGGGGCCCAGAGATCACAACTGATCTCCAGACGATAGAGATCAGTTCCTCTGGAGAAAATGGCTGCTTTAGAGGGTGGGCTCTCTGGCCTTATACTCCAAGGAGGTCCCTGTCCTCCCCAGGCCCCCAAATCGCCAGGAATTTCCCGACCTGGAATTGGTAACCCTGCATCGCACCCCTCTGAGTCCACTGAAGGGTATAATTCTGTTTAGAATTCCACCGTACGTCAGCCCACTGGGAAATCTGCCCAGATTTTCTTCCCTACTCACTCTCCAACTTGCTGTTCCTGGCTTCCCAGTGAGAAATATTACACTTTCATATTTGATTATATATAATCATCTACGATAGAATTAATCATGTTAGAGAATCCATTTTTCCCCTTTCTGTATTTTCTTTATATTATTTTTTCTGTTCTTTCAAAATTTTTATGTAAGTGGGTGTGAGATCAAATCAAGCCTGAATTCTCCCTAGAAGCTAAAATGACTAAACTGAGGCTGTAGGGGGAAAAGTCTAAAATGACTAAACTGAGGCTGTAGGGGGAAAAGTCTAGTAGCACCTGAAAAAGTAAAGCTTCCCTTGCTCGAAAGCCAGTCGAGTCCGACTCTAGGGTTGCGGTGCTCATCTCCGTTTCAAAGCCGAAGAGCCAGCGCTGTCCGAAGACGTCTCCGTGGTCATGTGGCCGGCATGACTAAACACCAAGGCGCACGGAACGCTGTTACCTTCCCACCGAAGTGGTCTCTATTTATCTACTTGCAATTTCTTCCTTTCGAACTGCTAGGTTGGCAGGAGCTGGAACTAGAGACGGGAGCTCACTCCGTCATACGGCACCCGGGTCCTGAACTGCTGAACTACCGACCTTCCACAGCCTGCAGTTCAGCGTCTTAACCACTTGAGCCACCGCAGCTCCAGTATGAGCTTTTCCGATATCTGAAGAAGTGAGCAGTGAGTCACAGGAGCTCCTGCCTTGCCACAAATCTTGCTAGCCTTTAAGGTGCTACTGGACTCTTGCGCTTTTCTACTGCTACGGACAGACGAACACGACTGCCCATCTTGATCTAAACCGAGGCTATCGTACCATTGGACACATTAGGCGAAGACATGACTCACTGGGAAAGACAATCATGCTCGGGGAAGTGGAAGGCAGCAGGAGAAGCGGAAGACCCAACACGAGGGGTATTGACTCAGTCAAGGAAGCTACCGGCCCTCTGTTTGCAAGGCCTGAGCCAGGGTCTTCATGAGAGGACGTTTGGGAAGCCGTGAATTCATGGGGTCACCATAAGTCGGGAGTGACTTGCCGGCGCTTAACTAACACACACATACACATCTGCCCTTCTGGAAATTGTGCTGACATCCAGACACTTACTAACTTGAGAGGGACAAAGTCTGAGTCCAGTGGCACCTTTAAGAGGAGGAGGAGGAGGAGATTGGATGATGAAGAAGAAGAGATTGGATTTATACCCTCGCCCTTCACTTGGAGCCTCAGAGCGGCTTACCATCTCCTTTCCCTTCCCCTCCCCACAACAGACACCCTGTGAGGTAGGTGGGGCTGAGAGAGCTCTGACACAGACTGCTCTTTTTCAAGAATACCTGGGGACTCTGGAGGTGGAGCCTGGAGACTTTCCCATTCCCTAAAATAAATAAATAAAAATACAGCAGTGCAGCTTGGTGCAGAGCCAGTTTGGTGTAGTGGTTAAGTGCGCGGACTCTAATTTGGGAGAACCGGGTTTGATTCCCCACTCCTCCACTTGCACCTGGCTGGATGACCTTGGGTCAGTCACAAGCTCTGGCATGGCAGTTTGTGTCAGAGTTCTCTCAGCCCCACCCACCTCATAGGCTGTCTGTTGTGGGGAGGGGAAGGGAAAGGAGTTTGTAAGTCCCTCTGAGACTCCGAGTGAAGGGCAGGGTATAAATCCAGTCTCCTTCTTCTTCTTCTTCAGCTCCCCAAATACACTCTTCATTTCCTTGTCCTCTTTTTTTTTGCCTTCAAAGGTGTTGTACGCATTTTATGAACCACTTTGTACTCTGCCACTGCCTAACAGCACTTCCATAATGCATATGATTCTGACATCATGAATG
>NW_015171650.1:28078-28228 GCF_001447785.1 Gekko japonicus
CAGACCCCTGACCGGGGAATAGCAACCTCAGCCGTAGGTGTACCGGGTGCAGGTTTAGCAGAGCCTAATACAGACATCCCGCAATCCGTGCCTTCTGAGCCTGGACCGCTCCGCAGGTCTCAGCGGGCACATCGGGCGCCAACTTATCTG